>NC_091742.1:101283090-101423090 GCF_043380555.1 Nothobranchius furzeri | reverse complement strand
CCATCAGGTCTGGGGTTATTAGAGGTCAGACCCACGGTGCACACCGGCTGCAGAGAGAGAGAGGAGAGAGGGAGAGAGCTACACAAACCCCTGCACTAAGAGTTCCAGAGTTTGGAAGTGTGTGTGTGTGTGTGTGTGTGTGTGTGTGTGTGTGTGTGTGTGTGTGTGTGTGTGTGTGTGTGTGTGTGTGTGTGTGTGTGTGTGTGTGTGTGTGTGTGTGTGTGTGTGTGTGTGTGTGTGTGTGTGTGTGTGTTAAACGACCCAACGCGGACGGTAGTTAGGTTTAAGGAGTTGTTAACGCAGGTAGGACTTTACTCTAGTTACTGTTCTGTTCATCTGCTCCTGAAACCCAAACCAGCTCAGTGTAACCAACGTTAGCCCACTGTCCCTCACCCAGCAGCTTCTAGACCACAGCTGAAGGAGCTCGGTCGTGGCTGGCCTAAACACACACGTGATAACATGATGTCAGCCAAATTCATTAAACATAACACATCCAGGAAGCCTCAGGGTCAAAGTTCTGCTCTAAACTCTGCTAGGAAATATGAGACCGGAGGAAAAACTAGAGTCAGCTAGAAGTTTACTGGTCTTTATTCTAGGAGTCAGGAGTTATTCTGTGATCATGGGTTATCTTATTTATTCTCGTCACCCAGTAAAAACAAATTAAATCAACATCAATTCAAAAATCGTCTCAAATAATCCAGATCTCAATTTCAGTCACAATAATCGTGATCATCATTTATGCCATAATCGAGCAGCCCTACCGCTAACAGCCCCGCCCCTTTAGACATGACCGCCTACAGCCCCGCCCCTTTAGACATGACCGCCTACAGCCCCGCCCCTTTAGACATGACCGCCTACAGCCCCGCCCCTTTAGACATGACCGTCTACAGCCCCGCCCCTTTAGACATGACCGCCTACAGCCCCGCCCCTTTAGACATGACCGCCTACAGCCCCGCCCCTTTAGACATGACCGCCTACAGCCCTGCCCCTTTAGACATGACCGCCTACAGCCCCGCCCCTTTAGACATGACCGCCTACAGCCCCGCCCCTTTAGACATGACCGCCTACAGCCCCGCCCCTTTAGACATGACCGCCTACAGCCCCGCCCCTTTACACATGACCGCCTACAGCCCCGCCCCTTTAGACATGACCGCCTACAGCCCCGCCCCTTTAGACATGACCGCCTACAGCCCCGCCCCTTTAGACATGACCGCCTACAGCCCCGCCCCTTTAGACATGACCGTCTACAGCCCGCCCCTTTAGACATGACCGTCTACAGCCCCGCCCCTTTACCCCCAAATTCCACTACCTCCGCTCCGCTCCGACACGAACGCCGGAGCAAAATCGGTCCCGTTCTAGTCAATCAGAGCAATTCCACTACTGCGGCCGTGCTCCGGCAGTGCGGCGCCGTGCGCCGCCCTCTGTTCCGGCGTCCGGCAAAAATAGAATCGATCCTATTTTCGCCGGAGCACCTCCGCAGTAAATGGACAGAAACCACAGCGGCCCAACAGGAAAAGGAGCAAGCACAATTTCCATTTTTCACAATAAATCGATAAACAAAAGGCGTTTTTTGTTTCATATGCACAGGTTTAACAACTTTTAACAACTATCAGTGGCGGCTGAAGTTTAAATGCACAAAAGTAAGCCATAAATACAGTTTCTACTATCAAAGTAGTCACACTTTGTTGATCCAAACACTGCTGATCTCTCAACACAAATGATGGGCAGATTAAACAGTTCATGCCGATGCTTCTCCCACACAACGGGTGTTTGGATCTAACTTCCGCGTTTATTGCTCGGACGGTATCGCAAGATCTTGAAAATCCCGCGCGTGCTTGTTTGCCCACCTCAGGTCTCCGCACCGGAGCGGAGCCGTTGTAGAGCGGGTACCGGTAAAAATTGAGTTCGGAAGCGAGCGGCTGTGGAAGGCGGGGGCGGACCGGAGGTAGTGGAATTTGGGGGTTAGACATGACCGCCTACAGCCCCGCCCCTTTAGACATGACCGTCTACAGCCCCGCCCCTTTAGTCATGACCGTCTACAGCCCCGCCCCTTTAGAAAGCCTCCAGATGCGTTGGCTCACCTGTCTGGTTGGTGTAGGAGGTAAAGGTGGACTCCAGGATCCTGCCTCTCTGCGTGTCTCCATCATCCGTCCCATCCTGGTCTTCGTCGGAGGACGAGGAGCTGAGGTGGCTCTCCACCAGTCGCTTGGCAGCAGCCTGGTTGGACTTTCGGATCTCCTCAAACCTGGACGGGACCGGCTGTCCTGCTGTTTCACAGGAAGAGGGACAGTTAAGACGGACCTGGTTCTGGTGGAACCCAGTAGATCCACAAGTACGAGAGCTTCACCTTGTGGATGTTCAGGAGCACCTCCTGGCCTCTCTCTCTCCTTCGGCAGGGGTCGTGACCTTTGACCCTGAGCGTCATGACCGCGGCCACGCCCCCTGCCTTGCTGACGCCACGCGGGCTCCATGGCCTCTGAACCTATAAAAAAGGAGAATGAGGAAGACAACCAGCTAGAGATGGTAAGGACCCTAGAACCAGAACCCGGTCTGCTTATAACGGACTCGCAGCAGTGCGCATGCGCCAGGTGTTAGTCTGGTTTCACCCAGCGTTTGGAGCTTAAACTGACCCCAGGTCGGTTGTTGTTCAGGGAAAAGTTCAGCTGCTGCTACGCCTTTACCCCCGTCACGTGACAACACTCCGGTAACGGACCGTTTCCGCAGTTCGGTCTCAGAACCCGGTACCGCGGCTAACCGGGAGTTAGCCGAGTGCAGCTAACAGTCGCACAAACTAACGTAAACAAAGGTAACGTCCTGTAAACAACGCTGCTGACGGAACAAAAGGCTCCGGTAAGTTCAGAAGAACAAAGAAGCGGTTTGAACTCACCCAGCATCGAGCAGCCGCCCGCTCCACACCGCGCTCTACTTGTCATGCGCGGGGCATCCGGGCATGCTGGGACATGTAGTCTGTTGAACCAACAGGGCGAGAGGCGTCAGAAGGAAGGTCCCGCCTTTCCCGCCTCTGATTGGCTGGAAGGGCTCTCCTACGATTGGCTATTTCGTGTAAGAGGAAGCCGTTTTCCCTCGCTGCAGGTTTTATGTTTGCAGCCAGATCTTGAGGAGTTTAGAAGAAAGTGTGAACTCATCACTAAAATAAACATCCTTTCCTGTTTAGCAACAAACCAGGTTCAGTTTCTTTCATAAGAGAACCCGAAAAACATCAAATGTGAACTTAATAAACCTCGTTTTACCACACTGTAGACTGACTTTCTATCTGTTGGCTCTATTGGGGTTAATTAGTAGGCTGTCCTGCTTTAATGGGCTGAGGATGTTTACAAGTTAGAGCACATCGCTCATCATCAGATTAAATGTGAATCATTTAATGAAAATAATCCTGATTTAGACCTATTTTTCACCAGTTTTCATGATTCTAGTAAAGCAACAGACCTGATGCCCACAGCTGGGCAGAATAGGGCAGTTGCATTAAAGTTCATACCCAGGTAAGGCACATATGTTTATCCTATGTACTCTAATGCTTCACAGCCAACAGACATAAAGGAAGTCCAACAGTCTGATTAATGCAACAAGATTATAAATTCACCTTTTACGTTTTCAGTTATTTATGAAACATAAAATATTCAGCTAACAGGACAGAATGGTTATTACAGCGCTAAGTTCACACTTTCTTTACTAAACTCCCCAAAACGGCTTCAACCGCAGCATAGATATAAATAAATGTGTTTACATACATATCTATGGGCAGGAGGACAGTCTGCTCTTAGCAGGACTGCCGGGTTGCTGCTGACTGAAACAGCCAATCGTAGCAGAGCCTTTCTAGCCAATCAGAGACCAGAAAGGCGGGACCTTACTTGGGCGGCAGAGCTCTGTGGGCGCTGAAACTCCATTTCCCAGAGTTCCACCAAAGCCACCAGCTGCAGTACAGTGTGACGTGTCACAAAGAGCGCCAGCACCAGTGTGGCTTTCTCCAGATAAATGTTATTTATCCCGTAGAGACGGATTTAGTCTTTAGGATTCTCCAGATAAATGTTATTTATCCCGTAGAGACGGATTTAGTCTTTAGGATTCTCCAGATAAATGTTATTTATCCCGTAGAGACGGATTTAGTCTTTAGGATTCTCCAGATAAATGTTATTTATCCCGTAGAGACGGATTTAGTCTTTAGGATTCTCCAGATAAATGTTATTTATCCCGTAGAGACGGATTTAGTCTTTAGGATTCTCCAGATAAATGTTATTTATCCCGTAGAGACGGATTTAGTCTTTAGGATTCTGCAGATAAATGTTATTTATCCCGTAGAGACGGATTTAGTCTTTAGGATTCTGCAGATAAATGTTATTTATCCCGTAGAGACGGATTTACTCTTTAGGATTCTCCAGATAAATGTTATTTATCCCGTAGAGACGGATTTACTCTTTAGGATTCTCCAGATAAATGTTATTTATCCCGTAGAGACGGATTTAGTCTTTAGGATTCTCCAGATAAATGTTATTTATCCCGTAGAGACGGATTTAGTCTTTAGGATTCTCCAGATAAATGTTATTTATCCCGTAGAGACGGATTTAGTCTTTAGGATTCTCCAGATAAATGTTATTTATCCCGTAGAGACGGATTTACTCTTTAGGATTCTCCAGATAAATGTTATTTATCCCGTAGAGACGGATTTAGTCTTTAGGATTCTGCAGATAAATGTTATTTATCCCGTAGAGACGGATTTAGTCTTTAGGATTCTGCAGATAAATGTTATTTATCCCGTAGAGACGGATTTACTCTTTAGGATTCTCCAGATAAATGTTATTTATCCCGTAGAGACGGATTTAGTCTTTAGGATTCTCCAGATAAATGTTATTTATCCCGTAGAGACGGATTTACTCTTTAGGATTCTCCAGATAAATGTTATTTATCCCGTAGAGACGGATTTAGTCTTTAGGATTCTCCAGATAAATGTTATTTATCCCGTAGAGACGGATTTAGTCTTTAGGATTCTCCAGATAAATGTTATTTATCCCGTAGAGACGGATTTAGTCTTTAGGATTCTCCAGATAAATGTTATTTATCCCATAGGGACGGATTTAGTCTTTAGGATTCTCCAGATAAATGTTATTCATCCCGTAGAGACGGATTTAGTCTTTAGGATTCTCCAGATAAATGTTATTCATCCCGTAGAGACGGATTTAGTCTTTAGGATTCTCCAGATAAATGTTATTCATCCCGTAGAGACGGATTTAGTCTTTAGGATTCTCCAGATAAATGTTATTCATCCCGTAGAGACGGATTTAGTCTTTAGGATTCTCCAGATAAATGTTATTCATCCCGTAGAGACGGATTTAGTCTTTAGGATTCTCCAGATAAATGTTATTTATCCCGTAGAGACGGATTTAGTCTTTAGGATTCTCCAGATAAATGTTATTTATCCCGTAGAGACGGATTTAGTCTTTAGGATTCTCCAGATAAATGTTATTTATCCCGTAGAGACGGATTTAGTCTTTAGGATTCTCCAGATAAATGTTATTTATCCCGTAGAGACGGATTTAGTCTTTAGGATTCTCCAGATAAATGTTATTCATCCCGTAGAGACGGATTTAGTCTTTAGGATTCTCCAGATAAATGTTATTCATCCCGTAGAGACGGATTTAGTCTTTAGGATTCTCCAGATGAATGTTATTCATCCCGTAGAGACGGATTTAGTCTTTAGGATTCTCCAGATGAATGTTATTCATCCCGTAGAGACGGATTTAGTCTTTAGGATTCTCCAGATGAATGTTATTCATCCCGTAGAGACGGATTTAGTCTTTAGGATTCTCCAGATAAATGTTATTTATCCCGTAGAGACGGATTTAGTCTTTAGGATTCTCCAGATAAATGTTATTCATCCCGTAGAGACGGATTTAGTCTTTAGGATTCTCCAGATAAATGTTATTCATCCCGTAGAGACGGATTTAGTCTTTAGGATTCTCCAGATAAATGTTATTCATCCCGTAGAGACGGATTTAGTCTTTAGGATTCTCCAGATAAATGTTATTCATCCCGTAGAGACGGATTTAGTCTTTAGGATTCTCCAGATAAATGTTATTCATCCCGTAGAGACGGATTTAGTCTTTAGGATTCTCCAGATAAATGTTATTCATCCCGTAGAGACGGATTTAGTCTTTAGGATTCTCCAGATAAATGTTATTTATCCCGTAGAGACGGATTTAGTCTTTAGGATTCTCCAGATAAATGTTATTTATCCCGTAGAGACGGATTTAGTCCTTAGGATTCTCCAGATAAATGTTATTTATCCCGTAGAGACGGATTTAGTCTTTAGGATTCTCCAGATAAATGTTATTTATCCCGTAGAGACGGATTTAGTCTTTAGGATTCTCCAGATAAATGTTATTTATCCCGTAGAGACGGATTTAGTCTTTAGGATTCTCCAGATAAATGTTATTTATCCCGTAGAGACGGATTTAGTCTTTAGGATTCTGCAGATAAATGTTATTTATCCCGTAGAGACGGATTTAGTCTTTAGGATTCTCCAGATAAATGTTATTTATCCCGTAGAGACGGATTTACTCTTTAGGATTCTCCAGATAAATGTTATTTATCCCGTAGAGACGGATTTAGTCTTTAGGATTCTCCAGATAAATGTTATTCATCCCGTAGAGACGGATTTAGTCTTTAGGATTCTCCAGATAAATGTTATTCATCCCGTAGAGACGGATTTAGTCTTTAGGATTCTCCAGATAAATGTTATTCATCCCGTAGAGACGGATTTAGTCTTTAGGATTCTCCAGATAAATGTTATTCATCCCGTAGAGACGGATTTAGTCTTTAGGATTCTCCAGATAAATGTTATTCATCCCGTAGAGACGGATTTAGTCTTTAGGATTCTCCAGATAAATGTTATTCATCCCGTAGAGACGGATTTAGTCTTTAGGATTCTCCAGATAAATGTTATTCATCCCGTAGAGACGGATTTAGTCTTTAGGATTCTCCAGATAAATGTTATTCATCCCGTAGAGACGGATTTAGTCTTTAGGATTCTCCAGATAAATGTTATTTATCCCGTAGAGACGGATTTACTCTTTAGGATTCTCCAGATAAATGTTATTTATCCCGTAGAGACGGATTTAGTCTTTAGGATTCTCCAGATAAATGTTATTTATCCCGTAGAGACGGATTTAGTCTTTAGGATTCTCCAGATAAATGTTATTTATCCCGTAGAGACGGATTTAGTCTTTAGGATTCTCCAGATAAATGTTATTTATCCCGTAGAGACGGATTTAGTCTTTAGGATTCTCCAGATAAATGTTATTTATCCCGTAGAGACGGATTTAGTCTTTAGGATTCGCCAGATAAATGTTATTTATCCCGTAGAGACGGATTTAGTCTTTAGGATTCTCCAGATAAATGTTATTTATCCCGTAGAGACGGATTTAGTCTTTAGGATTCTCCAGATAAATGTTATTTATCCCGTAGAGACGGATTTAGTCTTTAGGATTCTCCAGATAAATGTTATTTATCCCGTAGAGACGGATTTAGTCTTTAGGATTCTCCAGATAAATGTTATTTATCCCGTAGAGACGGATTTAGTCTTTAGGATTCTCCAGATAAATGTTATTTATCCCGTAGAGACGGATTTAGTCTTTAGGATTCTCCAGATAAATGTTATTTATCCCGTAGAGACGGATTTAGTCTTTAGGATTCTCCAGATAAATGTTATTCATCCCGTAGAGACGGATTTAGTCTTTAGGATTCTCCAGATAAATGTTATTCATCCCGTAGAGACGGATTTAGTCTTTAGGATTCTCCAGATAAATGTTATTTATCCCGTAGGAACGGATTTAGTCTTTAGGATTCTCCAGATAAATGTTATTTATCCCGTAGAGACGGATTTAGTCTTTAGGATTCTCCAGATAAATGTTATTTATCCCGTAGAGACGGATTTAGTCTTTAGGATTCTCCAGATAAATGTTATTTATCCCGTAGGAACAGATTTAGTCTTTAGGATCTTCACTAATTAAACATTCTAGCAGACTTTAGATCAGCGGTAACTCTCTAGATGACTGAGTTTTTTGTTCCAGGGTTCAGAAATCTGCTGGAAAACAACCAGGCTGTCACCTACTTTCCTCTGTTATTTTATTGGAAGTGGTTTTGTCTCTCTGGTAAAAATGCTGGAAAGTTATTAATGTTCAGTTGTTTGGGTTAAACCGACAGATTAGGGTGGCTTCCTCACTTCCTGGTTGTTTTAGCAGGAGAGTGTTCCTACTGCTCTTCTACGTTATGTGTGTCTTGTTGTGAGGAGTTATGGTTTATGTGTGAGTAAAAGCTCTGGTACGTTCAGGGAGGGTGTGTGTGTGTGTGGGGGTGGGGGGGTAAATAAATGAGAAAACACAAGTAGGCAAAAACATTCTCAGCACTGGATGGGAAGGTGATAAAACTGAATAAAGCGCAGAAGCAGGTGGTGCATTAGTTAGAAAATCTCTTTATTTCAGCTCTTGGACCGGATCTTTGCTGAACGCCTTTGAACACGTCAGTTAAAGCCCAGAAGGTTTGGTTTCTGTGGGCGAGTTTAGGTCTGAAGTAGGTGAAGTAAAGCTCACTCTGGGGTTGACCTCTGCTGAGAGAGAGAGTCCACTGCAGAGTCAGAGTTTGATTCTGCAGGTCTGAACAGCTGCAGTAGGAGGTCTAAGCTGCTGCAGTAGGAGGTCTAAGCTGCTGCAGTAGGAGGTCTAAGCTGCTGCAGTTGGAGGTCTGAGCTGCTGCAGTAGGAGGTCTAAGCTGCTGCAGTAGGAGGTCTAAGCTGCTGCAGTTGGAGGTCTGAGCTGCTGCGGTTGGAGGTCTGAGCTGCTGCAGTTGGAGGTCTCGGTTGCACCAGGACGTCTGAACCCTGATAGAAGGGGTTAAGTTGCAGCAGAAGGTCTGCTCTTTGCTAATGGAACATTTTCTACACCGCAGACAGAATCAGCTGATCTTTTGCTGTGAGTTAAACCAGAAGCACCTCGTTGATGATCCACCATGGTTAGCATCCTAACAGGACCACAAGGACCTTCTGGCTCTGATGCATTTCTTCACCACTGAGTTCCAAATGCAGCAACATAACTTGAGTCTTTGGGCATCAAGGGTTTTGCTAACTCTGTTTCCTCCGCCGGCTGATTCGCCGGATTGACTCAGTGTAGACGGTTCCACGTCTCGGAGAGAACATCATCCCAAATGACAGGTCCGGGTTAAATGAAGCCACTCTAGTCTCAACAAACTGCTGGAGCTGATACGTACCCAGAATCCTCCGGTGCTGCTCAGAGGAAGATCAGAACCAGGACCTCTTTATACATGAACCTTATTAATCATATGGAAAACAGGTTTGACGCTCTTCTGGAGACCAGATCTGTTGCACCTGACCCAGAACAGGGTAAGGAACCCTAAGGTCCAAACTGGTCCACTCACTCTAGAAGACCAGAAGATTTTAGCTCTAAGAGATGAGAGAAGATCGATGAGAAACTAAATGTTGGTGAAATAATTCTAATCTGTAATAAATATTTAAATCCTGTTAAGTCAAAACTAAACCCTTTTCCACCAGGTGCTGACCTGGTTCTGGAGCCTGAAACCCGTTCTCAGCTGCTTCAGGTCAGACCTCCTGACTGGAACTGATGGTGACAGCCTTCCACAGAACACCGGTGTTGTGGTGAGCTTGGTTCTCGTGTTTCTGACGGAACCAGCCGGAGATAATCTGAGTCTCATGAAGTTTTTACAAATGACACAAAGATGAAGAAAGTTCTGGAAGAAAAGCCTCGTCTTCCTGGTCCTCTACTTCCTATTTCTTCTCTTCTTTGGTGGCCTGGATCTCTGGTGTTGGAGGGGGTGGAGCATCACTGGGCAGAGGAGGCGGGGCCAGCTTCCTCTCCAGTCGGGTCACTCTGTGTTTGAGTTTGCTGTTAGTGGCTTCGTGCTCTGCCAGCAGCCGGGCGTACTGGGTCTGCAGGGAGTCCAGAGAACTCGTCATCCGGTCCACCTTCTCCTCCATCTCCTTTGGGTCTGGGCCCTGCGCTGCCACCTGGAGGACAGGACGTGTTATGGTTTTTACGTGAGTGGGCCGGGTGTTGGGTTACTGAGACTCACCTCCAGGTCCAGGAGTCCATCCTTCATCAGAATCTGCCTCCCCTTCTCCTCCAGCAGAGCTTTGGCGTCAGGATACTCCGTCAGCGCCTCCATCAGGTCGTCTTTGGACAAGCAGAACAGGTCGGAGTACCCGATGCTCCTGATGTTGGCCGTGCGTCTGTTTCCTGCCTTGCTGCCTGTTGGAGACCCAGAGAACATGAAGTTCTGGTTCCAGTCAACCCAGTAGCTTGTAAGACCTTAAACCTGGTCTCTCCTGCTCTGGGGTGTCTGGTCCTGAACCTGGAGGCCCACCATCCTGCGTGTCCTAAATGCTGCTCTGATTCATGACGGTACTCCTGTGTATGGATGTCTGATCCCTCCAGAGGGTTCTGGGCCAGCTCCAGGTCTCCAGAGACAGGAGACCAGGACACCACCTCAACAGACCCGTACCAATGAGAAGGAGCTGCTCTACCCCAGGCTCATGTTTATACCCAACAGATTTTAAACACAGCTGTCTCCTAGCAGACAAGCCGTTGCCATGGCTACAGATGAGATCCACCAGCCTGCCTCCTACCTTTGATAGCCAGGATGCTGATCTCTCCGAAGTAGCTCCCCTCACTGAGAACTACGAACTGCGTGACGCCGTCGTCAGCGACGACGGCTAACTTCCCCTCCTTGATGATGTACATCTCTCTGCCGATGTCTCCCTTCTTACAGATGTAGTCTCCTGGACTGAAGACCTGTGGCTGTAGCTTCAGCACCAGCTCCACCAGCAGACCGGCCTCGCAGTCGGCAAAGATCCGAACCTGCAGGACCAGAGCAGAAGACCTGATGGAGCAGTTCACGTCACGTTAATCCGAGGGGCCAGGAAAAGCCTGGACCTTCTTCAGGGTGTCCAGGTGCACGTTGATGGCAATCTCAGCTCTCAGTTTGTCTGGAAGGAACTTCAGAACCTCCCTCTCATCCACCGCTTTCTTATTGGTCCAGAGGAAGTCGAACCACTTGATGACCCGCTTCTCCAGATCCTTTGTTACCTGTAGAAAGGTCATGGGGTCCAGGTCAGGTGTTAACAAGCATGGTTCTGGTTTGTATGAACTTTATTCATCCTGCCACCAGAGACAGCACGCCGACCTTTCTGAAGCTCATGTACTGTTTGATGGCATCGATCCGAGCCTGGAAGTCGGCTCGGGCGGCGTTCATGTTGGTGATCATGGAACCGACGTTACCGACAATGGTGGCAAAAATCAGCACCCCCACCTGGAGGAGGAACATCACGGTCTCCCAAGTTAGTTTAACTGTGTGAAACCTGGAGAGGCCACTACTAAGCCACACCCACCAGGAAGTCAGTAACAACAAAGAAGTACTCCGAGTTCTCCACGGGGGGTGGCGTTTCTCCGATGGTGGTCAGGGTCAGAGTGGACCAGTACATGCTGTAGGCGTATTTCCTCACCAGACGACCAAACTCTGGGTCTGCTGGGTCGGGATACACAAACCTGTCTGCACCAAAACCTGGAAGATCGGGGCACAAGGACACGTTACATCGTTAGAGGAGCAGGTCACAGGGATGTGCTACAGTCTTAGAGGGTAAAGACACAAGGACGTGTTACTGACTTGGAGAACCTGGACACAGGGACACGTGTCTAATTATTACCTGTGTCCAACTGAAGTGGGGCTTTTAAAGTCCATGTATACGCCTTAGACCGGCTGAAGTGGGGCTTTTAAAGTCCATGTATACGCCTTAGACCGGCTGAAGTGGGGCTTTTAAAGTCCATGTATACGCCTTAGACCGGCTGAAGTGGGGCTTTTAAAGTCCATGTATACGCCTTAGTCCAACTGAAGTGGGGCTTTTAAAGTCCATGTGTACGCCTTAGACCGGCTGAAGTGGGGCTTTTAAAGTCCATGTGTACGCCTTAGACCGGCTGAAGTGGGGCTTTTAAAGTCCATGTATACGCCTTAGTCCGGCAGAAGTGGAACCAAACGGGACTCCTAAACGAGCTAAGGTAACCAGATAGTCACATTTCTCTGACTGCAAACGACATTCCAGTTTAGTCAAGCTGTGTCCGGCCCAGCCCCCCCACCCCCACCCCACCCCCACCCACCCCCAGAAGTGACGAGGCTGATCATTTCATCGCCACAAGCCTGCGTAAATCTGACGCGTCACACTATCAAACAGTCCAGCGCGTACCAAGTGTGCTGTGCTGCAGCGTTGTCGCCCATTCCTTCGCTCATCGTGCATTTCCTGCTTTAACCTGCCTGACCCTTGCAGGTGTCGCGTGTTACTGCGAGCTAACTGGAAGAGTACAGACACAAACGGAAGAAGGCTGGCACTAACCACTGAGGAGTCAAATGCTCTTCAGACAATCATTAACATTTCTAGCTGACATGTAAACTAGGATAAAGGCTCCCACTCTTGTTGAGGTATTAGCTCGAACATTGCCATCGCTCGACTCAGATGCTTAGATGCATATGCAACCACGCTGGTGATGTGTAGAGTCTTAGAGGACCACGGCACAGGGACATGAATAACTGGAGGACCAGGACACTGGCACAAGTTACACAATGATGGCCTTTTCTCACTAGAACCTTTTGAACAGAGCAGTTTGACTCTTTACAAGTTAGATGATAGTCCATTACAAGTGAGAAACACCAGTTCATCATGCTGGGCAAAACCCCAAAGTTCAGAAAGTAGCACCGGGTGGTGCTTGTGTGATACAAAAACACCACAACGATGGTGTCGATGTGGGGCTGCTGTAAAGACTCTGACACTGGTCAGTGACTCGATGCGACCTGCTGGGTTGCTTATATAGGAAACTTGTTACTGATTGGCTTAGTGACCTGACCTGTGTTGTGATGTTTACTGTGTGCAGGTCCTTGACACGCCTCTGGTCATGATTTGGCGCTTCATAAATGAACTGAACTGAGTTAAATTGAACATTCTGCTCAGCCGGTGAATTGTGATCGACTCATGAAAGCGGATCACCTGGAAAAGGCTGCAGGCAGGAAGGCAGAACACTCTTGAGCAAGCAGTTACTCCACCCCCTAGCAAAGCCCACCTGGCTTTGTTTGCTTCGAACCACACTGAAGCAGGAATCGTGAAGCCTGCTGGTCACGAGAGCAGCCAGCAGCTCACGTGGTGCGCACACGGTGAGTTTTTACCAACGTGAGGCAGAAACTATAGTGAAAATCAGGCGCACACAGCCAGGTAACTGCTGTGCTCATGGCCATTCAAGGCCGTTTGCTCTCGTGTGCAGCAGCCTTAAAAGGTGCAGCATCCTGATAACTGTAACTGCTGGAAACGGTGTGGAACCGGGCCAAAGAAGAACAGCACACTGAGATGTGACACCGACCGGTCTCATATTAAAATCTTTAACCCACCAATGGCCTTGGAGAAGGAGTAGTACAGGCAAGCATTCCAGTGGATGATGATGATGATGTACATGACAAGGTTGGAGATACGAAGGGCATTGGGATAGTTCGTCCTGGTCTCTGTCCGCTGGAAGAACTCCATCATCCTGAAACAAAGATTCATGCTTAAAGAAAAATCAGCAAAAACATTTTCACAGTCCAGTA
This sequence comes from Nothobranchius furzeri, assembly GCF_043380555.1. Classification (NCBI taxonomy): domain Eukaryota; kingdom Metazoa; phylum Chordata; class Actinopteri; order Cyprinodontiformes; family Nothobranchiidae; genus Nothobranchius; species Nothobranchius furzeri. The sequence continues at coordinate 101,409,425 of NC_091742.1, read as the reverse complement.
AAGAAAACTTCAAAATGGCCCCACACCAGCCCTGTAACCGGAGGGTTCCTCGTTCTTGGCCCACTTAGTCTGTTGCAGTCATTGTGTCCTTGGGCAAGGCACTTCACCCTTCTTGCCTGCTGGTGGTGGTTTAGAAGGACCAGTGGCACCAGTGTTGTGCAGCGTCACCTCTTTCAGCCCTGATACTGGTGATAATGGAGGTACTGGTGTAGGTACTGATACTGGTTATAATGTAGGTACTGGTGTAGGTACTGATATTGGTTATAATGTAGGTACTGATGTAGGTACTGATACTGGTTATAATGTAGGTACTGGTGTAGGTACTGATACTGGTTATAATGTAGGTACTGGTGTAGGTACTGATATTGGTTATAATGTAGGTACTGGTGTAGGTAATGATATTGGTTATAATGTTGGTACTGGTGTAGGTACTGATATTGGTTATAATGTAGGTACTGGTGTAGGTACTGATATTGGTTATAATGTAGGTACTGATGTAGGTACTGATATTGGTTATAATGTAGGTACTGGTGTAGGTACTGATATTAGTTATAATGTAGGTACTGATGTAGGTACTGATATTGGTTATAATGTAGGTACTGATGTAGGTACTGATATTGGTTATAATGTAGGTACTGGTGTAGGTACTGATATTGGTTATAATGTTGGTACTGGTGTAGGTACTGATACTGGTTATAATGTAGGTACTGGTGTAGGTACTGATATTGGTTATAATGTAGGTACTGGTGTAGGTACTGATATTGGTTATAATGTTGGTACTGGTGTAGGTACTGATATTGGTTATAATGTAGGTACTGGTGTAGGTACTGATATTGGTTATAATGTAGGTACTGATGTAGGTACTGATATTGGTTATAATGTAGGTACTGATGTAGGTACTGATATTGGTTATAATGTAGGTACTGATGTAGGTACTGATATTGGTTATAATGTAGGTACTGGTGTAGGTACTGATATTGGTTATAATGTTGGTACTGGTGTAGGTACTGATATTGGTTATAATGTAGGTACTGGTGTAGGTACTGATATTGGTTATAATGTAGGTACTGATGTAGGTACTGATATTGGTTATAATGTAGGTACTGGTGTAGGTACTGATATTGGTTATAATGTAGGTACTGATGTAGGTACTGATATTGGTTATAATGTAGGTACTGATGTAGGTACTGATATTGGTTATAATGTAGGTACTGATGTAGGTACTGATATTGGTTATAATGTAGGTACTGATGTAGGTACTGATATTGGTTATAATGTAGGTACTGGTGTAGGTACTGATATTGGTTATAATGTAGGTACTGATGTAGGTACTGATATTGGTTATAATGTAGGTACTGATGTAGGTACTGATATTGGTTATAATGTAGGTACTGATGTAGGTACTGATATTGGTTATAACGTAGGTACTGATGTAGGTACTGATATTGGTTATAATGTAGGTACTGATGTAGGTACTGATATTTGTTATAATGTAGGTACTGATGTAGGTACTGATATTGGTTATAATGTTGGTACTGGTGTAGGTACTGATATTGGTTATAATGTAGGTACTGATGTAGGTACTGATATTGGTTATAATGTAGGTACTGATGTAGGTACTGATATTGGTTATAACGTAGGTACTGATGTAGGTACTGATATTGGTTATAATGTAGGTACTGATGTAGGTACTGATATTGGTTATAATGTTGGTACTGGTGTAGGTACTGATATTGGTTATAATGTAGGTACTGATGTAGGTACTGATACTGGTTATAACGTAGGTACTGATGTAGGTACTGATATTGGTTATAATGTTGGTACTGATGTAGGTACTGATATTGGTTATAATGTAGGTACTGATGTAGGTACTGATATTGGTTATAATGTTGGTACTGGTGTAGGTACTGATATTGGTTATAATGTAGGTACTGATGTAGGTACTGATATTGGTTATAATGTAGGTACTGGTGTAGGTACTGATATTGGTTATAATGTAGGTACTGGTGTAGGTACTGATACTGGTTATAATGTAGGCACTGGTGTAGGTACTGATATTGGTTATAATGTTGTTACTGGTGTAGGTACTGATATTGGTTATAATGTTGGTACTGGTGTAGGTACTGATATTGGTTATAATGTAGGTACTGGTGTAGGTATTGATATTGGTTATAATGTAGGTACTGATGTAGGTACTGATATTGGTTATAATGTAGGTACTGATATTGGTTATAATGTTGGTACTGGTGTAGGTACTGATATTGGTTATAATGTAGGTACTGGTGTAGGTATTGATATTGGTTATAATGTAGGTACTGATGTAGGTACTGATATTGGTTATAATGTAGGTACTGATATTGGTTATAATGTAGGTACTGGTGTAGGTACTGATATTGGTTATAATGTTGGTACTGGTGTAGGTACTGATATTGGTTATAATGTAGGTACTGGTGTAGGTATTGATATTGGTTATAATGTAGGTACTGATATTGGTTATAATGTTGGTACTGGTGTAGGTACTGATATTGGTTATAATGTTGTTACTGGTGTAGGTACTGATATTGGTTATAATGTTGGTACTGGTGTAGGTACTGATATTGGTTATAATGTAGGTACTGGTGTAGGTACTGATATTGGTTATAATGTAGGTACTGATGTAGGTACTGATATTGGTTATAATGTAGGTACTGATATTGGTTATAATGTTGGTACTGGTGTAGGTACTGATATTGGTTATAATGTTGTTACTGGTGTAGGTACTGATATTGGTTATAATGTTGGTACTGGTGTAGGTACTGATATTGGTTATAATGTAGGTACTGGTGTAGGTACTGATATTGGTTATAATGTAGGTACTGGTGTAGGTACTGATATTGGTTATAAAGTAGGTACTGATGTAGGTACTGATATTGGTTATAACGTAGGTACTGGTGTAGGTACTGATACTGGTTATAACGTAGGTACTGGTGTAGGTACTGATATTGGTTATAATGTTGTTACTGTTGTAGGTACTGATATTGGTTATAATGTTGGTACTGGTGTAGGTACTGATATTTGTTATAATGTTGGTACTGGTGTAGGTACTGATATTGGTTATAATGTAGGTACTGATATTGGTTATAATGTAGGTACTGGTGTAGGTACTGATATTGGTTATAATGTAGGTACTGGTGTAGGTACTGATATTGGTTATAATGTAGGTACTGATATTGGTTATAATGTAGGTACTGGTGTAGGTACTGATATTGGTTATAATGTAGGTACTGGTGTAGGTACTGATATTGGTTATAAAGTAGGTACTGATGTAGGTACTGATATTGGTTATAACGTAGGTACTGATGTAGGTATTGATATTGGTTATAATGTAGGTACTGATGTAGGTACTGATATTGGTTATAATGTAGGTACTGATATTGGTTATAATGTAGGTACTGGTGTAGGTACTGATATTGGTTATAATGTAGGTACTGGTGTAGGTACTGATATTGGTTATAAAGTAGGTACTGATGTAGGTACTGATATTGGTTATAACGTAGGTACTGATGTAGGTACTGATATTGGTTATAATGTAGGTACTGGTGTAGGTACTGATATTGGTTATAATGTTGTTACTGGTGTAGGTATTGATATTGGTTATAATGTAGGTACTGATGTAGGTACTGATATTGGTTATAATGTAGGTACTGATATTGGTTATAATGTAGGTACTGGTGTAGGTACTGATATTGGTTATAATGTAGGTACTGGTGTAGGTACTGATATTGGTTATAACGTAGGTACTGGTGTAGGTACTGATATTGGTTATAATGTTGTTACTGGTGTAGGTATTGATATTGGTTATAATGTAGGTACTGATGTAGGTACTGATATTGGTTATAATGTAGGTACTGATATTGGTTATAATGTAGGTACTGGTGTAGGTACTGATATTGGTTATAATGTAGGTACTGGTGTAGGTACTGATATTGGTTATAAAGTAGGTACTGATGTAGGTACTGATATTGGTTATAACGTAGGTACTGATGTAGGTACTGATATTGGTTATAATGTAGGTACTGGTGTAGGTACTGATATTGGTTATAATGTAGGTACTGGTGTAGGTACTGATATTGGTTATAATGTAGGTACTGATGTAGGTACTGATATTGGTTATAATGTAGGTACTGGTGTAGGTACTGATATTGGTTATAATGTAGGTACTGGTGTAGGTACTGATATTGGTTATAATGTAGGTACTGATGTAGGTACTGATATTGGTTATAATGTAGGTACTGATATTGGTTATAATGTAGGTACTGGTGTAGGTACTGATATTGGTTATAATGTAGGTACTGGTGTAGGTACTGATATTGGTTATAAAGTAGGTACTGGTGTAGGTACTGATATTGGTTATAATGTAGGTACTGGTGTAGGTACTGATACTGGTTATAATGTAGGTACTGGTGTAGGTACTGATATTGGTTATAATGTTGTTACTGGTGTAGGTACTGATATTGGTTATAATGTTGGTACTGGTGTAGGTACTGATATTTGTTATAATGTTGGTACTGGTGTAGGTATTGATATTGGTTATAATGTAGGTACTGATGTAGGTACTGATATTGGTTATAATGTAGGTACTGATATTGGTTATAATGTAGGTACTGGTGTAGGTACTGATATTGGTTATAATGTAGGTACTGGTGTAGGTACTGATATTGGTTATAAAGTAGGTACTGATGTAGGTACTGATATTTGTTATAATGTTGGTACTGGTGTAGGTATTGATATTGGTTATAATGTAGGTACTGATGTAGGTACTGATATTGGTTATAATGTAGGTACTGATATTGGTTATAATGTAGGTACTGGTGTAGGTACTGATATTGGTTATAATGTAGGTACTGGTGTAGGTACTGATATTGGTTATAAAGTAGGTACTGATGTAGGTACTGATATTGGTTATAACGTAGGTACTGATGTAGGTACTGATATTGGTTATAATGTAGGTACTGGTGTAGGTACTGATATTGGTTATAATGTAGGTACTGGTGTAGGTACTGATATTGGTTATAATGTAGGTACTGATGTAGGTACTGATATTGGTTATAATGTAGGTACTGGTGTAGGTACTGATATTGGTTATAATGTAGGTACTGGTGTAGGTACTGATAATGGTTATAATGTAGGTACTGATGTAGGTACTGATATTGGTTATAATGTAGGTACTGATATTGGTTATAATGTAGGTACTGGTGTAGGTACTGATATTGGTTATAATGTAGGTACTGGTGTAGGTACTGATATTGGTTATAAAGTAGGTACTGGTGTAGGTACTGATATTGGTTATAATGTAGGTACTGGTGTAGGTACTGATACTGGTTATAATGTAGGTACTGGTGTAGGTACTGATATTGGTTATAATGTTGTTACTGGTGTAGGTACTGATATTGGTTATAATGTTGGTACTGGTGTAGGTACTGATATTTGTTATAATGTTGGTACTGGTGTAGGTATTGATATTGGTTATAATGTAGGTACTGATGTAGGTACTGATATTGGTTATAATGTAGGTACTGATATTGGTTATAATGTAGGTACTGGTGTAGGTACTGATATTGGTTATAATGTAGGTACTGGTGTAGGTACTGATATTGGTTATAAAGTAGGTACTGATGTAGGTACTGATATTGGTTATAACGTAGGTACTGATGTAGGTACTGATATTGGTTATAATGTAGGTACTGGTGTAGGTACTGATATTGGTTATAATGTAGGTACTGGTGTAGGTACTGATATTGGTTATAATGTAGGTACTGATGTAGGTACTGATATTGGTTATAATGTAGGTACTGGTGTAGGTACTGATATTGGTTATAATGTAGGTACTGGTGTAGGTACTGATATTGGTTATAATGTAGGTACTGATGTAGGTACTGATATTGGTTATAATGTAGGTACTGATGTAGGTACTGATATTGGTTATAATGTAGGTACTGGTGTAGGTACTGATATTGGTTATAATGTTGGTACTGGTGTAGGTACTGATATTGGTTATAATGTAGGTACTGGTGTAGGTACTGATATTGGTTATAATGTAGGTACTGATGTAGGTACTGATATTGGTTATAATGTAGGTACTGGTGTAGGTACTGATATTGGTTATAATGTTGGTACTGGTGTAGGTACTGATATTGGTTATAATGTAGGTACTGGTGTAGGTACTGATATTGGTTATAATGTAGGTACTGGTGTAGGTACTGATACTGGTTATAATGTAGGTACTGGTGTAGGTACTGATATTGGTTATAATGTTGTTACTGGTGTAGGTACTGATATTGGTTATAATGTTGTTACTGGTGTAGGTACTGATATTGGTTATAATGTTGGTACTGGTGTAGGTACTGATATTGGTTATAATGTAGGTACTGGTGTAGGTACTGATATTGGTTATAATGTAGGTACTGGTGTAGGTACTGATATTGGTTATAATGTAGGTACTGATGTAGGTACTGATATTGGTTATAATGTAGGTACTGGTGTAGGTACTGATATTGGTTATAATGTAGGTACTGATGTAGGCACTGATATTGGTTATAATGTAGGTACTGGTGTAGGTACTGATATTGGTTATAATGTAGGTACTGATGTAGGTACTGATATTGGTTATAATGTAGGTACTGATGTAGGTACTGATATTGGTTATAATGTTGGTACTGGTGTAGGTACTGATATTGGTTATAATGTAGGTACTGATGTAGGTACTGATACTGGTTATAACGTAGGTACTGATGTAGGTACTGATACTGGTTATAATGAAGGTACTGATGTAGGTACTGATATTGGTTATAATGTAGGTACTGGTGTAGGTACTGATATTGGTTATAATGTAGGTACTGATGTAGGTACTGATACTGGTTATAATGTAGGTACTGATGTAGGTACTGATACTGGTTATAATGAAGGTACTGATGTAGGTACTGATATTGGTTATAATGTTGGTACTGGTGTAGGTACTGATATTGGTTATAATGTAGGTACTGATGTAGGTACTGATACTGGTTATAACGTAGGTACTGATGTAGGTACTGATACTGGTTATAATGAAGGTACTGATGTAGGTACTGATACTGGTTATAACGTAGGTACTGATGTAGGTACTGATACTGGTTATAATGTAGGTACTGATGTAGGTACTGATATTGGTTATAATGTTGGTACTGGTGTAGGTACTGATATTGGTTATAATGTAGGTACTGATGTAGGTACTGATATTGGTTATAATGTAGGTACTGGTGTAGGTACTGATATTGGTCATAATGTAGGTACTGGTGTAGGTACTGATACTGGTTATAATGTAGGTACTGGTGTAGGTACTGATATTGGTTATAATGTTGTTACTGGTGTAGGTACTGATATTGGTTATAATGTTGGTACTGGTGTAGGTACTGATATTGGTTATAATGTAGGTACTGGTGTAGGTACTGATATTGGTTATAATGTAGGTACTGATGTAGGTACTGATATTGGTTATAATGTAGGTACTGGTGTAGGTACTGATACTGGTTATAATGTAGGTACTGGTGTAGGTACTGATATTGGTTATAATGTAGGTACTGGTGTAGGTACTGATATTGGTTATAATGTAGGTACTGGTGTAGGTACTGATATTGGTTATAATGTAGGTACTGATGTAGGTACTGATATTGGTTATAATGTAGGTACTGATGTAGGTACTGATATTGGTTATAATGAAGGTACTGATGTAGGTCCTGATATTGGTTATAATGTTGGAACTGATATTGGTTATAATGAAGGTACTGATGTAGGTACTGATATTGGTTATAATGAAGGTACTGGTGTAGGTACTGATATTGGTTATAATGTAGGTACAGATGTAGGTACTGATATTGGTTATAATGTAGGTACTGGTGTAGGTACTGATATTGGTTATAATGTTGGTACTGGTGTAGGTACTGATATTGGTTATAATGTAGGTACTGATGTAGGTACTGATATTGGTTATAATGTTGGTACTGGTGTAGGTACTGATATTGGTTATAATGTAGGTACTGGTGTAGGTACTGATATTGGTTATAATGTAGGTACTGGTGTAGGTACTGATATTGGTTATAATGTAGGTACAGATGTAGGTACTGATATTGGTTATAATGTAGGTACAGATGTAGGTACTGATATTGGTTATAATGTAGGTACTGATGTAGGTACTGATATTGGTTATAATGTAGGTACTGGTGTAGTTACTGATATTGGTTATAATGTAGGTACTGGTGGAGTTACTGATATTGGTTATAATGTAGGTGCTGATGTAGGTACTGATATTGGTGAGCATCAGCTGTGGCTGCACTGGGGCACTATTTGTTTAACCCCCAGTAGGCCACTGAGAAGGATTAATGATGTAGGTACTGATATTGGTTATAATGTAGGTACTGATGTAGGTTCTGATATTGGTTATAATGTAGGTACTGGTGTAGGTACTGATATTGGTTATAATGTAGGTACTGGTGTAGGTACTGATATTGGTGAGCAGCAGCTGTGGCTGCACTGGGGCACTATTTGTTTGTTTAACCCCCAGTAGGCCACTGAGAAGGATTAATGATGTAGGTACTGATGGATATTATTGATTGGTTGTGAGTACCTGTTGAATCTGAGGAGTTTATTTAGGCGGATCTCAGGGTAAGTGGTACCAAGAAACAAGTAGAGCACATCAGTGGGAATCATGGAGATCAAGTCCAGTTTGAACTGAGAGGTGTTCATATAGCGCTCTTGTAGCTTCAGTTCATCCTTCACTAGCAAACCCTGTTCCAGGTAACCTTCAAACACATCAGAATAAAGTCATCAATGTATGTTGGGTTAGTTTACAGGAATGTGTTCTACTGGTAGGTCCACTGACCAGTCCTGGTTCTGAAGATCATGTCAAGAAGATAAATGGTATCTGACAGGAAGTCCAGGAAGAACCATAGAAAAAGATAATCTGTCTGCAGCTCCTCAAAGCATGCTCTGAAACACATAAACACACATGCAAGAACACACACACACGCACACACACACACACACACACACACACACACACACACACACACACACACACACACACACACACACACACACACACACACACACACACATTGTATTGTGTACCTGACTATTCCCAGAGGTGTGTATTGTGTACCTGATTATAACCACAGGTGTGTATCGTGTACCTGACTATAACAAGAGGTGTGTATTGTGTACCTGGCTATAACCAGAGGTGTGTTTTGTGTACCTGACTATAACCAGAGGTGTGTATCATGAACCTGTCTATAACCACAGGTGTGTATCGTGTACCTGACTATATCCAGAGGTGTGTATTGTGTACCTGACTATATCCAGAGGTGTGTATTGTGTACCTGACTATACCCACAGGTGTGTATTGTGTACCTGACTATAACCACAGGTGTGTATCGTGTACCTGACTATAACCACAGGTGTGTAGTATCCACCTGACTGTAGCCACAGGTGTGTATCGTGTACCTGACAATAACCACAGCTGTGTATTGTGTACCTGACTATAACCAGAGGTGTGTGTTGTGCACCTGACTATAACCAGAGGTATGAATTGTGTACCTGACTATAACCACGGGTGTGTATTGTGTACCTGACTATAACCACAGGTGTGTATCGTGTACCTGACTATAACCACAGGTGTGTATTGTGTACCTGACTATAACCAGAGGTGTGTATTGTGTACCTCACTATACCCAGAGGTGTGTATAGTGTACCTGACTATAACCACAGGTGTGTATTGTGTACCTGACTATAACCAGAGGTGTGTATTGTGTACCTCACTATACCCAGAGGTGTGTTTTGTGTACCTTACTATAACCAGAGGTGTGTGGTATCCACCTGACTATAACCAGACATGTGTAGTGTCCCCCTGACTATAGCCACAGGTGTGTATCGTGTACCTGACAATAACCACAGCTGTGTATTGTGTACCTGACTATAACCAGAGGTGTGTGTTGTGCACCTGACTATAACCAGAGGTATGTATTGTGTACCTGACTATAACCACAGGTGTGTATCGTGTACCTAACTATAACCAGAGGTGTGTATTGTGTACCTCACTATACCCAGAGGTGTGTATTGTGTACCTGACTATAACCAGAGGTGTGTATTGTGTACCTGACTATAACCAAATGTGTGTATTGTGTACCTGACTATAACCAGAGGTGTGTATTGTGTACCTCACTATACCCAGAGGTGTGTATTGTGTACCTGACTATAACCACAGGTGTGTATCGTGTACCTGACTATAACTAGAGGTGTGTATTGTGTACCTTACTATAACCAGGCGTGTGTATCGTGTACCTGGCTATAACCAGAGATGTGTATTACGTACTTGACAATAACCACAGGTGTGTTTTGTGTACCTGACTATAACCAGAGGTGTGTATAATGAACCTGACTATAACCACAGGTGTGTATCGTGTACCTGACTATATCCAGAGGTGTGTATTGTGTACCTGGCTATAATCAGAGGTGTGTATTGTGTACCTTACTATAACCATAGGTGTGTGGTAGCCACATGACTATAACCAGAGGTGTGTAGTATCCACCTGGCTATAACCACAGGTGTGTATCGTGTACCCGACAATAACCACAGGTCTGTATTAAGTACCTGACTACAACCAGAGGTATGTTTTTTTTACCTGACTATAACCACAGGTGTGTATCGTGTACCTGACTATAACCACAGGTGTGTATTGTGTACCTGACTATAACCACAGGTGTGTATTGTGTACCTGGCTATACCCAGAGGCGTGTATTGCATACCTGACTATACCCACAGGTGTGTATTGTGTACCTGACTATAACCACAGGTGTGTATTGTGTACCTGACTATAACCACAGGTGTGTATTGTGTACCTGACTATAACCACAGGTGTGTATCGTGTACCTGACTATAACCACAGGTGTGTATTGTGTACCTGAATATAACCAGAGGTGTGTATTGTGTACCTGACTTTAACCAGAGGTGTGTATTGTGTACCTGACTATAACCAGAGGTGTGTATTGTGTACCTGGCTATACCCAGAGGAGTGTATTGCATACCTGACTATACCCACAGGTGTGTATTGTGTACCTGACTATAACCACAGGTGTGTATCGTGTACCTGACTATAATCACAGGCGTGTATTGTGTACCTGACTATAACCACAGGTGTGTATTGTGTACCTGACTATAACCAGAGGTGTGTATTGTGTACCTGACTATACCCAGAGGTGTGTATTGCATACCTGACTATAACTAGAGGTGTTTATTGTGTACCTGACTATAACCAGAGGTGTGTATTGTGTACCTGACTATAACCAGAGGTGTGCATCGTGTACCTGGCTATACCCAGAGATGTGTATTGCATACCTGACTATACCCCGAGGTGTGTATTGTTTACCTGACTATAACCACAGGTGTGTATTGTGTACCTGACTATAACCAGAGGTGTGTATTGTGTACCTGACTATACCCAGAGGTGTGTATTGCATACCTGACTATAACTAGAGGTGTGTATTGTGTACCTGACTATAACCAGAGGTGTGTATTGTGTACCTGACTATAACCAGAGGTGTGCATCGTGTACCTGGCTATACCCAGAGATGTGTATTGCATACCTGACTATACCCAGAGGTGTGTATCATGTACCTGGCTATACCCAGAGGTGTGTATTGTGTGCCTGACCATAACCACAGGTGTGTATTGTGTACCTGACTATAACCACAGGTGTGTATTGTGTACCTGACTATAACCAGAGGTGTGTATTGTGTACCTGACTATACCCAGAGGTGTGTATTGCATACCTGACTATAACTAGAGGTGTGTATTGTGTACCTGACTATAACCAGAGGTGTGTATTGTGTATCTGACTATAACCAGAGGTGTGCATCGTGTACCTGGCTATACCCAGAGATGTATATTGCATACCTGACTATACCCCGAGGTGTGTATTGTTTACCTGACTATAACCACAGGTGTGTATTGTGTACCTGACTATAACCAGAGGTGTGTATTGTGTACCTGACTATACCCAGAGGTGTGTATTGCATACCTGACTATAACTAGAGGTGTGTATTGTACCTGACTATAACCAGAGGTGTGTATTGTGTACCTGACTATAACCAGAGGTGTGCATCGTGTACCTGGCTATACCCAGAGATGTGTATTGCATACCTGACTATACCCAGAGGTGTGTATCATGTACCTGGCTATACCCAGAGGTGTGTATTGTGTGCCTGACCATAACCACAGGTGTGTATTGTTTACCTGACTATAACCACAGGTGTGTATTGTGTACCTTACTATAACCAGAGGTGTGTATTGTGTACCTGGCTATAACCAGAGGTGTGTATTGTGTACCTGACTATAACCACAGATGTGTATTGTGTACCTGACTATAACCACAGGTGTGTATTGTGTACCTGACTATAACCACAGGTGTGTATTGTGTACCTTACTATAACCAGAGGTGTGTATTGTGTACCTTACTATAACCAGAGGTGTGTGGTATCCACCTAACTATAACCAGAGGTGTGTAGTATCCACCTGACTATAACCACAGGTGTGTATTGTGTACCTGACAATAACCACAGGTGTGTATTGTGCACCTGACTATAACCAGAGGTGTGTATTGTGTACCTGACTATAACCAGAGGTGTGTTTCGTGTACCTGACTATAACCACAGGTGTGTATTGTGTACCTGACTATACCCAGAGGTGTGTAGTATCCACCTGACTATAACCACAGGTGTGTATTGTGTACCTGGCTATAACCACAGGTGTTTATTTTGTACCTGGCTATAACCACAGGTGTGTATTGTGTACCTGACTATAACCAGAGGTGTGTAGTATCCACCTGACTTTAACCACAGGTGTGTATCGTGTATCTGACTATAACCAGAGGTGTGTATTGTGTACCTGACTATAACCACAGGTGTGTATTGTGTACCTGACTATTCCCAGAGGTGTGTATTGTGTACCTGACTATAACCACAGGTGTGTATCGTGTACCTGACTATAACCAGAGGTGTGTATTGTGTACCTGACTATAACCAGAGGTGTGTATTGTGTACCTGACTATAACCAGAGGTGTGTATTGTGTACCTGACTATAACCACAGGTGTGTATTGTGTACCTGACTATAACCACAGGTGTGTATCGTGTACCTGACTATAACCAGAGGTGTGTATTGTGTACCTGACTATAACCACAGGTGTGTATTGTGTACCTGATTTTAACCACAGGTGTGTATCGTGTACCTGGCTATAATCAGAGTCCAGTTGTACATGACAGGAATGGTGATGATGAGGAGCCAGTGGTAGTAGTTGTTCCCTGCTGGATCAAACACCGTGATCTCCTTTGCTCTGAAACAAAAAGGCTGATTTTAAGCCTTAAAGTTTACATTCACCTGTAGGTGAGGTTCATTTTGATCTGAGGAATAAAAACACAACGGATGAACCTACGCCTCCTCCTTTGCCTTCTTTTCTCTCTCCAGTTTTTCTTTCTCCTTCTCTTTTTCTTCCTTCTCCTTCTGTTTTTTCTCCTTCCTCTCCTTTTTCTCCAGTTTTTCTTTCCTGAGTAAAACACAACATTAAAGGTCCTCACCACCTTGGCAGCACTCCAGCTGTGTTACAATCAAGAAATATTTAGTTTTCCTCTAATTACAAAAACAAAACTCACTCCTTCTTTTCTTTTTTGGCTTTCTTTTCTTTCTTCTTTTTCTTCTTTTCCTCCCTGGAGACAGTGAGAACCAAAATCAGACAAATGAACAAATGTCATTTGGTTAATGTTCTATAGGCGGGTGTTTTCCTCTCCACTGTCGCTGCATGCTTGCTTAGCACGAGGGTTGCTGTAATGACTCTGACACTACTCAGTGACTCGATGCAACCTGCTGGGTGTGTGTGTGTGTGTGTGTGTGTGTGTGTGTGTGTGTGTGTGTGAGTGTGTGTGTGTGTGTGTGTGTGTGTGTGTGTGTGTGTGTGTGTGTGTGTGAGTGATTCTCACTCCTCTTCGTTGTTGTTGCTGTTGTTGACGTTGAACAGAACTCCTGGACCTGAATTCTGAGAGAACCTTGAACAAAAACCAGACCTGAGGGTGAGTAGACGGTTAAATCAGAGTCTAACCTACATGTTACCTGTGACTGTGGTAAAATATGACTCACCTGTTGTCTCCTGGCTCCTCCCCCATGTCCTGTAGAACAATGGTGGGGGGCATTAGCCCAGATCTGCTGGTCAGGACTAAAGGTGCCACTTTAGCCATGAAGGTTCTTCTTGGTCACCTGTTGGAGGAAGAGAAGAGCGTTCACACCAGACGCTTGTTGTGTACGTTCTCCGTCATCCAGGACATGACAATCTTTAGAGTTTCGTCGAAAACTACGGGACTTTTCTTCTTGTCTTCAAGACCTTTCCTGACTCATCTGAGAAGCTTCTCCAGGTGTGAGACGTGGGTTAGGACTAGGAGGTTTAGAAGATGCTCTGAAACATGTCACTGATCAGGCTGTTGTTAGGTGATGCCTTCAGGAAAACAAACAAGGCCCTCATTCATCAGCCGTTCTTACAAACAGATCTGTGTGTAGGAACGGTTTAACACATGGTGTGGTGTTGACCATTTAGGACAGGCGTGTAGAAATGTTCCTGAGGTGCTTGGGTTGCCTCAGGGGGGTGGGGGTGGGGTGCGGGGGGTTGGATTACTGGTGGTTGTGAGTGGGGCCCCTTGGGGGTCTTGGCGGTGGCCATGGGTCGCTGCCTAGCAGCTGCATTACCCCTGAGCGGGTTTCGGTGGGGGCCTGGGGGCTTGGGGTATGGGGGTGGCCGGCCCCGTGTGGGGATCTGGGCGGGGCCTTGGGGGTCGGGTCCTGACAAGTATGCTGCCAGGAAGAAGGCAGGAACATGCTGTAGTGCCTGGCCTGGGCTCAGGGGCCTCGGGTAGACCTTGGCTCCTCTGCTGTTCCGTCACAGGGGAGGGGGATGTCCAGGAGGGGGAGGGCCCAACCTTACCTGGATGTCCTATGTCTTATATATTCTGGAAGTTGTGCAAATGCAGGGATGGGCATAGATATTCTGCTGGGGTGGGGCTGGGTTGGTGCCCTCGGACTCAGTGAGGCTCTGTAATGCTGTTACTTTGGGCCCTGGCAGGATGGGCCGGGGTCTCCATGCCCTGGGTGAAATTTTGGCAACAGAGGTGCTCATTGGGGCCAGTGGGGGAGCTGGCTCCCTGGAGGGCTTAGACCAACCAGCCTTTCCTCCCCATCCCCACACATTTTTCTCCTCCTGCTCCCTCACATCATCACACAAACATGCACATAGGACCTTGGGGGGTGGACAAGTCAGGGGTGCGGGTATGCGGGACCCCATTTCTGCATTCCTGTGGCAACCTGCCCCCCAATTTTATTTGCACCTTATACACTTCCACTGACGACATTCCACACAAACACACACTTAGGGCCTTGGGAGTGAGCACATTCAACGGCATTTGGCAGGGGGATATTTCAGCCTCATCCCGGGTGCCCACTTCCAATTTTAAACCGCACTTAGACACCGAGGGCTGAGGGTGAAAGGGGGCTGGTGTGGTGGCATCAGCTGGCATAGGCCAGAAAATGCCCGCACTGCCAGCTCACCACAGCCACGAAAACACCTCATCAACACGCACTAACACTATATTGGAGCAGGCGGAGGGAGACTAGGGGTCCGCACACCTCTGTTGTCGCTTGGCTTCCTGGGGCTGGAGGCTAGGAGGGAGATCTGGCCGTCTGGTTGGGGTCTGGGGTGGTAGGTTGCTGTGCTCAGCGTTGGGTGGGGGAGCCCTCTCATCAGCACCCCAGCAGAAAGGGTCGAACTCTGGTAACCGGTGATGGCTGTACCCCATGTGCAGCAGTACCGGGACCAGAGTGAATAGGGTGTGTATGGGGAGCATGAGTGGGTGTCCGGCGTGCATTTTTGTAAGTCTTGGGTTGTATGTGCATGTGTGAGCATGAGGGAGGGAGTGTGTGACTGTGTTTGTGTATGACTGTATATGTCAGGTGGGGCCTTTGACTCCTCCCCTCTCCTGGAACCTCTCTTGATGATATAGATCTTTGTCCCCCCTCCCCCTGCCACACCTGGTGTGGAGTGCGGTTCCTTGGTCTGTCTGGGTCGTGGTTCCCGGGTCAGGGAGTTCAAGATTTTGGGCGTCCGCCTGATCAATCCCGGTGGCTGTCTGGTGGGATCTGGGTCCCTGGGCTCTGCTGGGTCCCCGGCAGGGCTGGTCGCCCCTAAGTCCCGGGTTGCTGGGTCCCGGGCTCGGCCGGCTGGGGGGTGGGAGGCTGCGGGCGGGCCTGTGGGCTTGCTGCCGATATCTCTCGGGACTCTGCCGGCTGCTGGTTGTGGCCCCCCGGGGCGATCCTCTGTGCCTCTCGAGGGGGCCAGGGGCTTTTCTGGTCGCGGTCTCCTTGGGGTTCCTGTGCTCTGGGATAGCTTCTGGATCTCTGAGACTTGGAGCTCCCTCCATCTCCTACACATCTTTGGGGGCAGATCTGTGGCCCCTCACACTCTCTATTGGATGCTCCTATAGAGAATCCTTACGTAAACAAGCACGTGTACACACACAGGTGCTCACATGGTGCTCTCATAAGTATGGACTTGGACACGATTGTCACGATGAAGGGTTGGGAGGAGATTAGAACCCAAAATGCAGGAACCCCAGATGACACGAGGCAGTAGTTGATATAAAGAAATAATCCGTTTATTTGCAGGATGAAACAAAATGTAAATCCAAATGGCAGCGAGCCAATAAATCCAAAAATCCTGAGATCCAGGACACCGAAAAAACTCCAATGGAGCACAAAAACCTGAGACTTTGAACCAAAAGCTCACCTAGAGCACAAAGTCTGGGGACGAGACAAAACTCACTTTGAGCACTAAAACAGTGCTAACAAACAACAAACAACAATGGACCGACAAGACACCGAGACAGGACAGGGCTTAAATACACTGGGGCATAATGGGAGGATGATGAGCTGCAGGTGTGAGGGGAGAGAACCAGGTGAAAGTGATAACTAATCAGGAGGGAGGAGCAGGAGAGGACACCCGACCTGACTGGGAAAGGACACACACACACACACACACACACACACACACACACACACACACACACACACCTAGCTGGAGGAGGACATAAACACACACACACACACACACACACACACACACACCTAGCTGGAGGATGAGACATAAACACACACCCACACACAGCTGGAGGAGAACATAAACACACACACACCTAGCTGGAGGAGGACATAAACACACACACACACACACACACACACACACACACACACACACACACACACACACACACACACACACACACACAGCTGGAGGAGGACATAAACACACACACACACAGCTGGAGGAGGACATAAACACACACACACACAGCTGGAGGAGGACATAAACACACACACACACAGCTGGAGGAGGACATAAACACACACACACACACACACACACACCTGGAGTAATAGACCTATGGAAATAATGGTGGGGAGACTGAAGGAACACAGGACCTGAGAGGGAATATCTGGAGGGCTGAAGACCAGGGGACACAAGAGGAACACAAAGAGACACAGACACAGACCCAGACCATGACAACGATCAACACACGTCTTAAGGCTGTGGTTGGCACTTAATGCACTGTGATTTCTTATCGTGATTGTTCAGTGAAACAATTTTATATTTCCTCATCAGGTTGATGCAGTGATAGTTTGCTCTTGTTGTAGTGTTGTGTGTCCTTTTTCTGCAGGTCTAGAAGCAGACTCTTGTTCATCATTGATTGTATATACACCCCCCCCCCCCCCCCTTTTGTCTCTTCCTTTCTCTTTCACCTCTGACTCCGTGTCTGGTCGGAATTACAAAGCATTCAAGAACAATAACAATAAAGTTTTAAGTATCAGGCGTGACATCAGAAGCAGACGCTTTGATGCTCCACCTGAGAGTAAATCTGTAAGGCTTGTCACCAGCATTCAGACATCAATTCTGCTTGCTTCACAGCCAGACAGGACACGAAAAAAAAAAAAAAAAGAAATGTTCCTGCACACCTGAAGTGTGACCATGGGTAGGGTACTCCAGTGGGACGGCCTACTTTGTCCACCAGGAGGTTGGGACATTGATACACCTTCATTTATGAGGCCATGCTTGGATTACTGCCCACCTACATCTATAACTTAATCTCAGGGAGAAGTCTAACAGTCTGCGTAAAAACGATCAGCTGTTACTCTGTTCTGTTTGCTCACACCGAACTGGACTGAAGGGCTTTGGTTCACTCAGCTCTTGCTGCATGGATCAGGCTGCAGGAACACTGGAAATTAACCGAGTTTATCTCCTTGAATACATTTAAAACCAGACTGAGAAGCCTGTAGACAGATTCCCTGTGTTGTAACTGCCTTCTGTAGTTTAGTACATAACATGTCTGTGTAAGTGTAACTTAGTAACTGTAACTTTTGCTGCCTCTCTGCCAGGACTCTCATTATCCCACAGGGGTCAGTGTTAGGTCCCTTGTTGTTTATTCTTTATATTAATGACATATGTTTAGTTTCTAAAACATTGCATTTCATACTATTTGCAGATGATACTAATGTTCTAAGTTTTGGGAAAGTTTTAATAACATTAATGGACAAGGTTGAGAAAGAATTAAATGCATGAAAGTGTTGGTTTAATTTAAATAAATTAACTTTAAATATAAATAAAACAAAATTTATCATATTTACTAATAGAGCAATTACAGTGGATACACATCTCAAAATAAATAATACAGAAATTGAAAGAGTGAATTAAATAAAATTTCTTGGAGTAACCATAGAAAAAGTTAAGTTGGAAACCGCATATTGGCTCATTTAAAGCAAAGTTATCTAAATCATTAGCAGTTCTCTATAAAGTTAAAGAATTTTCAGATGAAAAAGCTTTATATCTTTTGTACTTTTCCTTAATTCTGCCTTATTTCATGTATTGTGTTGAAGTGTGGGGAAACACCTACGAAACCCACTTAAAGCCTTTGTTTATCATTCAGAAGAGAGCAATCCGACTTGTAAATAAAGCAGCTTGTAAGAGCATACACATTTACTTTTTACTCGTTTAAAAGTATTAATGCTAAGAGAATTAGTTACATTAAGAACTGCACAGTTTATGTATGAAGTGATGTATAATTTGATGCCAAAACAAATTCAGGATCTGTTCCAGATCAGAGAGAGTGTTTATGATCTCAGAGGGTATAAAATGTTCAGAAAGCCTAAAGTAAGAACTAAAATGAAACAACGTTGTGTTTCTTGTGTTGGGGTTGATGTGTGGAATAAATTAGACCAGGAGCAAAAAGATTGTTCAACAATGGTAAAGTTTAAGGGTGTGTTTAAATCAATTGTGATTAAATATTATGAATCAAGTCAATGAAAAAATGCATAAAACATTAAAGGTCATTATTTTGTTTTTATAAAGCAAGAATGGGGATTTCAATATATTCACCAAACATTTCAAACATGATGTAAAAATTATGGAACTGGTATGCTATTCTAAAATTTTGTTTAAGTTCAAAGGGTTAGGGGGGTTGGGCTTATAAGCTTATGCTCTGCCTGCACCCATTCTTAGCATTGTGTAAGTTGTGTGTTTGCTTGTAAACCTGCAAATGTTTCTTTGTTATACTATTTTATTGTACTATTGATTTTAATTTCTCATTAAACTTCTCACAATAATCAGGTTTTTAATCTCAGCGGGACCTACCTGGTTACATAAAGGACTTGATCCCTGTAGAACCTGGTCTCTGTAGGACCTGGTCTCTAGTTACGTAAAGGACCTGGTCCCTGTAAGACCTGGTCCCCGTAGGACCTGGTCTATGTAGGACCTGGTCCCTGTAGGACCTGGTCTCTGGTGACATAAAGGACCTGGTCTCTGTAGGACCTGGTCCCCGTAGGACCTGGTCTCTGTAGGACCTGGTCCCTGTAGGACCTGGTCTCTGGTGACATAAAGGACCTGGTCTCTGTAGGACCTGGTCTATGTAGGACCTGGTCTCTAGTTACGTAAAGGACCTGGTCCCTGTAAGACCTGGTCCCCGTAGGACCTGGTCTATGTAGGACCTGGTCCCTGTAGGACCTGGTCTCTGGTGACATAAAGGACCTGGTCTCTGTAGGACCTGGTCCCCGTAGGACCTGGTCTCTGTAGGACCTGGTCCCTGTAGGACCTGGTCTCTGGTGACATAAAGGACCTGGTCTCTGTAGGACCTGGTCTATGTAGGACCTGGTCCCTGTAGGATCTGATCTCTGGTTACATAAAGGACCTTGTCTCTGTAGGACCTGGTCCCCATAGGACCTGGTCTCTGTAGGACCTGGTCTCTCTAGGATCTGGTTTCTGGTTACGTAAAGGACCTGGTCTCTGTAGGATCTGGTCTCTGGTTATATAATGGACCTGGTCTCTGTAGGACCTGGTCCCCGTAGGACCTGGTCTCTGTAGGACCTGGTCTCTGGTTACATAAAGGACCTGGTCCCTGTAGGACCTGGTCTCTGTAGGGCATGGTCTCTGTAGGACCTGGTCCTTGTAGGACGTATTCTCTGGTTACATAAACGACCTGGTCCCTGTAGGACCTGGTCTCTGTAGGACCTGGTCCCCGTAGGACGTGGTCTCTGTAGGACCTGGTCCATGTAGGACGTATTCTCTGGTTACATAAACGACCTGGTCCCTGTAGGACCTGGTCTCTGTAGGACCTGGTCCCCGTAGGACCTGGTCTCTGTAGGACCTGGTCCATGTAGGACGTATTCTCTGGTTACATAAACGACCTGGTCCCTGTAGGATCTGGTCTCTGTAGGACCTGGTCCCTGTAGGACCTGGTCTCTGTAGGACCTGGTCTCTGTAGGACCTGGTCCCTGTAGGACCTGGTCTCTGTAGGACCTGGTCCCTGTAGGACCTGGTCTCTGTAGGGCATGGTCTCTGTAGGACCTGGTCCTTGTAGGACGTATTCTCTGGTTACATAAACGACCTGGTCTCTGTAGGACCTGGTCTCTGTAGGACCTGGTCCCTGTAGGACCTGGTCCTTGTAGGACATATTCTCTGGTTACATAAACGACCTGGTCCCTGTAGGATCTGGTCTCTGTAGGACCTGGTCCCTGTAGGACCTGGTCTCTGTAGGACCTGGTCTCTGTAGGACCTGGTCCCTGTAGGACCTGGTCTCTGTAGGACCTGGTCTCTGTAGGACCTGGTCCCTGTAGAACCTGGTCTCTGTAGGACCTGGTCTCTAGTTACGTAAAGGACCTGGTCCCTGTAAGACCTGGTCCCCGTAGGACCTGGTCTATGTAGGACCTGGTCCCTGTAGGACCTGGTCTCTGGTGACATAAAGGACCTGGTCTCTGTAGGACCTGGTCCCCGTAGGACCTGGTCTCTGTAGGACCTGGTCCCTGTAGGACCTGGTCTCTGGTGACATAAAGGACCTGGTCTCTGTAGGACCTGGTCTATGTAGGACCTGGTCTCTAGTTACGTAAAGGACCTGGTCCCTGTAAGACCTGGTCCCCGTAGGACCTGGTCTATGTAGGACCTGGTCCCTGTAGGACCTGGTCTCTGGTGACATAAAGGACCTGGTCTCTGTAGGACCTGGTCCCCGTAGGACCTGGTCTCTGTAGGACCTGGTCCCTGTAGGACCTGGTCTCTGGTGACATAAAGGACCTGGTCTCTGTAGGACCTGGTCTATGTAGGACCTGGTCCCTGTAGGATCTGATCTCTGGTTACATAAAGGACCTTGTCTCTGTAGGACCTGGTCCCCATAGGACCTGGTCTCTGTAGGACCTGGTCTCTCTAGGATCTGGTTTCTGGTTACGTAAAGGACCTGGTCTCTGTAGGATCTGGTCTCTGGTTATATAATGGACCTGGTCTCTGTAGGACCTGGTCCCCGTAGGACCTGGTCTCTGTAGGACCTGGTCTCTGGTTACATAAAGGACCTGGTCCCTGTAGGACCTGGTCTCTGTAGGGCATGGTCTCTGTAGGACCTGGTCCTTGTAGGACGTATTCTCTGGTTACATAAACGACCTGGTCCCTGTAGGACCTGGTCTCTGTAGGACCTGGTCCCCGTAGGACGTGGTCTCTGTAGGACCTGGTCCATGTAGGACGTATTCTCTGGTTACATAAACGACCTGGTCCCTGTAGGACCTGGTCTCTGTAGGACCTGGTCCCCGTAGGACCTGGTCTCTGTAGGACCTGGTCCATGTAGGACGTATTCTCTGGTTACATAAACGACCTGTTCCCTGTAGGATCTGGTCTCTGTAGGACCTGGTCCCTGTAGGACCTGGTCTCTGTAGGACCTGGTCCCTGTAGGACCTGGTCTCTGTAGGACCTGGTCCCTGTAGGACCTGGTCTCTGTAGGGCATGGTCTCTGTAGGACCTGGTCCTTGTAGGACGTATTCTCTGGTTACATAAACGACCTGGTCTCTGTAGGACCTGGTCTCTGTAGGACCTGGTCCCTGTAGGACCTGGTCCTTGTAGGACATATTCTCTGGTTACATAAACGACCTGGTCCCTGTAGGATCTGGTCTCTGTAGGACCTGGTCCCTGTAGGACCTGGTCTCTGTAGGACCTGGTCTCTGTAGGACCTGGTCCCTGTAGGACCTGGTCTCTGTAGGACCTGGTCTCTGTAGGACCTGGTCCCTGTAGGACCTGGTCTCTGTAGGACCTGGTCCCTGTAGGACCTGGTCCTTGTAGGACGTATTCTCTGGTTACATAAACCACCTGGTCCCTGTAGGATCTGGTCTCTGTAGGACCTGGTCCCTGTAGGATCTGGTCTCTGTAGGACCTGGTCCCTTTAGGACCTGGTCTCTGTAGGACCTGGTCTCTGTAGGACCTGGTCCCTGTAGGACCTGGTCTCTGTAGGACCTGGTCCCTGTAGGATCTGGTCTCTGTAGGACATGGTCTCTGTAGGACCTGGTCCCTTTAGGACCTGGTCTCTGTAGGACCTGGTCTCTGTAGGACCTGGTCTCTGTAGGACCTGGTCCCTGTAGGACCTGGTCTCTGTAGGACCTGGTCCCTGTAGGACCTGGTCCTTGTAGGACGTATTCTCTGGTTACATAAACGACCTGGTCCCTGTAGGACCTGGTCTCTGTAGGACCTGGTCTCTGTAGGACCTGGTCCCTGTAGGACCTGGTCTCTGTAGGACCTGGTCTCTGTAGGACCTGGTCCCTGTAGGACCTGGTCTCTGTAGGACCTGGTCTCTGTAGGACCTGGTCCCTGTAGGACCTGGTCCCTGTAGGACCTGGTCCTTGTAGGACGTATTCTCTGGTTACATAAACCACCTGGTCCCTGTAGGATCTGGTCTCTGTAGGACCTGGTCCCTGTAGGATCTGGTCTCTGTAGGACCTGGTCTCTGTAGGACCTGGTCCCTGTAGGACCTGGTCTCTGTAGGACCTGGTCCCTTTAGGACCTGGTCTCTGTAGGACCTGGTCTCTGTAGGACCTGGTCCCTGTAGGACCTGGTCTCTGTAGGACCTGGTCTCTGTAGGACCTGGTCCCTGTAGGACCTGGTCTCTGTAGGACCTGGTCTCTGTAGGACCTGGTCCCTGTAGGACCTGGTCTCTGTAGGACCTGGTCCCTGTAGGACCTGGTCCTTGTAGGACGTATTCTCTGGTTACATAAACCACCTGGTCCCTGTAGGATCTGGTCTCTGTAGGACCTGGTCTCTGTAGGACCTGGTCCCTGTAGGATCTGGTCTCTGTAGGACCTGGTCTCTGTAGGACCTGGTCCCTGTAGGACCTGGTCTCTGTAGGACCTGGTCCCTGTAGGACCTGGTCTCTGTAGGACCTGGTCCCTTTAGGACCTGGTCTCTGTAGGACCTGGTCTCTGTAGGACCTGGTCCCTGTAGGACCTGGTCTCTGTAGGACCTGGTCCCTGTAGGACCTGGTCCTTGTAGGACGTATTCTCTGGTTACATAAACCACCTGGTCCCTGTAGGATCTGGTCTCTGTAGGACCTGGTCCCTGTAGGATCTGGTCTCTGTAGGACCTGGTCTCTGTAGGACCTGGTCCCTGTAGGACCTGGTCTCTGTAGGACCTGGTCCCTTTAGGACCTGGTCTCTGTAGGACCTGGTCTCTGTAGGACCTGGTCCCTGTAGGACCTGGTCTCTGTAGGACCTGGTCTCTGTAGGACCTGGTCCCTGTAGGACCTGGTCTCTGTAGGACCTGGTCTCTGTAGGACCTGGTCCCTGTAGGACCTGGTCTCTGTAGGACCTGGTCCCTGTAGGACCTGATCCTTGTAGGACGTATTCTCTGGTTACATAAACCACCTGGTCCCTGTAGGATCTGGTCTCTGTAGGACCTGGTCTCTGTAGGACCTGGTCCCTGTAGGATCTGGTCTCTGTAGGACCTGGTCTCTGTAGGACCTGGTCCCTGTAGGACCTGGTCTCTGTAGGACCTGGTCCCTTTAGGACCTGGTCTCTGTAGGACCTGGTCCCTGTAGGACCTGGTCTCTGTAGGACCTGGTCCCTTTAGGACCTGGTCTCTGTAGGACCTGGTCTCTGTAGGACCTGGTCCCTGTAGGACCTGGTCTCTGGTTACATAAAGAATAAATAAAATAAAAATAAAAATGGAACAGCGGCCACAACACTGAAGGCCTCAGTCATCCAATAATTTAAACAGTTAGTAACAGGACAGCAGCTCAGGAGGTACAGCGGGTTGTCCAGTAATCAGAAGGTTGTAGGTTCGATCCCGGCTCCGGACAGAGAATGCTGCTGTTGTGTCCTTGGGCAAGACACTTAACCCACCTTGCCTGCTGGAGGTGGTTGAAGGGACCGATGCGCTCGGCAGCCTCGCCTCTGTCAGAGCCCCTTAGGGCAGCTGTAGCTACATCGTAGCTCATTACCATCAGTGTGTGAATGGATGAATGATACACTGTAGTGTAAAGCGCTTTGGAGTCTCCTGACTCTGAAAGGTGTTCTACAAGTGCGAGTCATGAGGAAAAGTTGGAAATCCAATCAGGAAGCAGTTAAATCTGCTAAACATGCTAACTGCTCCAACCTGTGAACTTAAACAATCCCACAGGACTATGTGCTGCATCGAACGTGAAAGACCATTGTCTGGTACAGGCATCTGTCCAGATGTGGGACTAGTTCTTTACATTTTTATAGGGAACGTGGCTATGCTCCGTAAGCCTCTCTGGATCTGCTGCTGGAAGGCTGGAGTCATTCCAACAGATTAGTTTATCTGAGTTAGCTAACATGGTGGAGGAGGCTATGCTGAGTGGCTCTCCAGAGGATGTGGTGCCTCCTTGCCTCTTAAAGAAGTCTTTCTAACTGTAGCCCCTTCAATATTGGATTAGCATGAGTTTGGCTTCTGGTTTGGTTCCGGACGGTTTTTCAAAGGCAGGCGGACAGCCTTTACTGAAAAAGCCTGGAATGGATGCTTCACTGCCTGCTAATTATACGCATATTTCTAAGCTCCCTCTTTTAAGTAAGTTGCTTGAAAATGTGTGTAGCATCAGTTGTTGGCTTTGGATGGGATGATATTTTAGATACCTTTCAGTCTGGTTTTAGGGCCCTACACAGTACTGACACGGCACTGGTTAGAGTGCTGAATGACGTCTTCATAGCAACCGATTGTGCTGCTAATTCTGCCTAAACTCACGGCTGCCTTTGACACACCGGATCATGAACTGTTGCTCCATCATCTTCAACACTACGTTGGGATTTCACGACTAGCCTTCAGGTCATATCTGGCCAATAGGATGATGTGTGTAAGAATGGGTAGTTTTTCTTTGAAATATTCTCATTTACCATGAGGGGTACTACAGGGATCGATATTAGGGCCTCTACTGTTACATCCTGCCTCTGGATGATATTTTTCATAAGTTTGGAGTGAGTGTTCACCTTTATGTGGACGATTGCCAGCTGTATTTGCCTCTGGACAAATCAGGGTATCTCTCTATTAACAACCTTATGGAGATGAAAATGTGGATGACTGGAAACTTCCTGTGTTTAAATGAACAGAAGACCGATTTATCATGCGCAGTACTGTTTGCACCCAGAGTTGTGTGCCACTGACGGTAGGGCGTTTCCTGTTTCCTGTTTTCAGTGTGGCACTACGTGTAGCTGTTTGGTGTTTGGGGCTCGCTAAAACTGATTTAATTTCTCTGTACTAGGATATCTCTGAGTTATTGTAGCACAAAAGCACGCTAAAACACATTTTCTGTTGTTCCACCTAGCTTTTAGGGAACCATTTGAGTTTGCACGGGGTCAATTACATTAATCTCCGAGAACAAAGTAAGGAACCTTGGTGTTATCTTTGACCAGGACATGTCATTCAAATCCCAGGTTTCACAAGTTTGTAGGATTTCCTTTTTCCACCTTCGGAATATTGCTAAGATTAGAAGCATCCTTTCCAGGAGTGATGCTGAAAAACTAGTTCATGCATTAATTACATCAGGACTGGATTACTGTAATCCATTACTCTCAGGAAGTCCACAGAATGTAGTTAAAAGTCTTCAGCTTGTCCAAAATGCTGCAGCTAGAGTTCTGATGAGAATTAAAAAGAGAGATCATATCTCTCCTGTCTTAGCTTCCCTACATTGGCTACCTGTTAAATTCAGAATAGATTTTAAGATCCTTCTTCTCACATATAAAGCTCTTAATAATCAAGCTCCATCATACATCAGTGATCTGATTGTTCCATATGTTCCTAACCGAGCACTTCGCTCTCAGACTGCAGGTCTACTGGTGGTTCCCAGAATATCTAAAATTAGGATGGGAGGCAGATCTTTTAGTTATCAGGCTCCTCTCCTGTGGAACCAGCTCCCAGCTTTAGTCCGTGAGGCAGACACCTTGTCTACTTTTAAGAATAGGCTTAAAACATTTTTATTTGATAGGGCCTATGGTTAAAATCTGATGTTAGCCCAGATCTGGACAAGTGGGGGAGTACAGGGAGGTGGAGTGTACAGTCGGTAAAGACGACTCTCCCTTGCCCTGCCTCCAACATGCCTCCATCTAAATAGGATAGATTATCCAGAGTTATCTCTGTAGTTATGCTGCTATAGGCTTAGACTGCTGGAGGACACACTGACCACTTTCCACACTCTACTGCTTTCTTCTACAATCTGCTCTTTAACTGTATTATTTCCTGCTATTTCAGCTGTTAACTTTATTTTTTCTCTAAGTGTTTTTCTCCCCAGAAGAAGCTACAACGATGTTCTGCTGAGCTGTGGTGGCCTCATGGAGGGGGCCATCGACTAGCACACTGCTGCTAACCACTTAAACATTCTCTCTCTCCTGATAATAACTTTTTGTTTTCCTTGACGTTGGATGTGCTACTACTAGTTTACCCGTTTAATTATAGATCCACTAGGATAAATACAATAAAGTTTATCTTTCACCAAATAGAATATTTACTAAGACATCACAATATAACCATAGACACATTATTTGTGTGTGTGTGTGTGTGTGTGTGTGTGTGTGTGTGTGTGTGTGTGTGTGTGTGTGTGTGTGTGTGTGTGTGTGTGTGTGTGTGTGTGTGTGTGTGTGTGTGTGTGTGTGTGTGTGTGTGTGTGTGTGTGTGAGTCGTGGAGGATGGCTGCTTATACTGAGCCAGGATTCTCTGGAGGTTTCTTGCTGTTAAAGGGAGTTTTCCTCTCCACTGTCGCTGCATGCTTGCTTAGTATGAGGAATGCTGTAAAGACTGACACTAGTCAGTGACTCGATGCAACCTGCTGGGTTCCTGATATAGGAAACGTATGTGCCATTCCCACCTGTACCGGGTCGGCCCGGGCCGGGTAGCGTAGGTTGTTTACATATCTGGGTGGCCTGGTATTTTTCCGGGCCAACCAAGGCTCATTCTCAGCCCTCTTCTGGAGGGGGTCTGCTTCAGGCCGACCAGGGCCAACACACCCACTGCTGACAGCAAATTCACACCTTCCGTTAGAGCAAGCCTCTGATTGGTGGGTAGAATCAGCCCACATGGGCTTAAGACAAGGATGTGTGGAATCAACCGGGCCAGGCTGGGGCCGACTGGGGCTACCCGGCCCGGGCCGACCCGGTACAGATGGGAATGGCCCAATTATTTCTGATTGTCTTAATGAACTGACCTGAATTGGAATGTTTACTGTGTGACGTGCCTTGAGACGACTCTTGTCGTGATTTGGTGCTTTATATATAAAATTGAATTGAATTGGTCATATGGATACCACCGCAATTGAATGAGGGTTATTCAATGGTCAGATAAGTACATCTTCACATAAGTGTTATAAAACATTCTCATTCACAAAGTGTCTAACACCTTTGTATCTGAAGAAGGCGTGGCTTCTGAGGAATGTTTTCTTCTTTTTCTTGTCACGTTCTAAGCAGGAGGAGTAGGACCCAAGATGCAGAGCACCAGACGACATGAGGCAGGAGTGAGTGAAAAAAAATTGATTATCCTTTATTAGGGTGATAATCCAAAAATCACGGACAGGGAGCCAAGCCAGGTATCAAGAAACACAAAAACAGATTCAGGAGGTCCCTAACTGAGCAGGAGTCTCAGGTTTACACGGGGGAACAAACACGCTGACAACAACAATGGACCGACAAACACTGAGGCCTAGTCCACACGTAGCCGGGTTTTTTAAAAACGAATATCCGCCCGTCCAAAAACTTGCATCCACACCACCTCGTTTAAAAATAAACTCTGTCCACACGTACCCGGATAAATACGTTGTTAAGGACATGCCAGACCTGTAGGCGGCTGTACTTCCCCCGTTCTTAACCTCGTCCTTCGTCTGTGGTCTTCCTCTAGGAGCAGTAATTCTGCTTGCAAAAACAAACAAGCAGAAAGCACTTGGACGATTGATAAAGCGAGCGCAGCTCTGAGGGCGTCCATGCTGTCGGCTAGTGTAAACACAGGTCGCACACGTGATGTCAGCATTTTTTGTCGTGGAAAGTGACGCTGCGGACCTTAAAACTCCGGTTTTGTCCGTCCACACGCAGACACCCAAAACGGAGAAAACGCAGATCTTCACTTTGGCCGGAGTTTTTAAAAAGATCCGTTTTCGTGTGGATGACAGGCCAACACGTAGAAAAATATCTACGTTTTGGCAGATCCCCGGCTACGTGTGGACAGGGCCTGAGCGACAAGACAGGATTTTTAAACACAGAGGGAGGTGATGAGGGGAACAGGTGACAGGTGTGAGGAGTGAGATCTGGAGGGAAGACAGGTGCGTACAATAAAGTAAATGGGGAAAGAACAAAGCAGGAGGGAACACAGCCACATTTTCACAAGACACACACACACCATTCATTGCTTAAACACAAGTAGCCTTTGGGTGAACACTAGCAAGCATGGAGAGAACACTGAAGAGCAAAACTGAAAACACAATTGTCGACAGGGAACACACTGAATGTTTGACAGTGCCCACTTTTCTGTGAGACAAACATTAGACATCACAAAAAATTTTGAGACAAAACATCTTATTTTTACAGTTCCCCCCCCCCCCCCCCCCCCCCCCACACACACACACACGTTTTGAGACAAAACATCTTATTTTTACAGTTACCCCCCCGCCCCCCACCCCCCACCCCACGTTTTGAGACAAAACATCTTATTTTTACAGTTCCCCCCCCCCCCCCCCCCCACACACACACACACACGTTTTGAGACAAAACATCTTATTTTTACAGTTACCCCCCGCCCCCCACCCCCCACCCCACGTTTTGAGACAAAACATCTTATTTTTACAGTCCCCCCCCCCCCCACGTTTTGAGACAAAACATCTTGTTTTTACACCCCCCCCCCCAAGCATAATCATGGGCATCATGTCTCCGGTCTCTGTCTGGCCAGAGGGCCTCATCAACATCACAGGCGATGTCCTCCTGGTCCAAACAGCGCTGGAAGTACCACCTTGAAGGCCTCATGAAGCCCTGACAGGCCTCAAAGGCCACATCCCTTCAAGCCTCCTCCATGGCTTGTAGCAGTGGGACCTGGCTCTGTGGACTCCTTTCATACACCTTCCACCTCCAGGCTGAGAAAAACTCCTCAGTGGGATTGAGGAAGGGGGAATAAGGTGGAAGGTCTAAAATGGAAAACCGTGGGTGGTCCTGAAACCACTCATACACCTGGGTAGTCTTGTGGAAACTTACTTTTATGCTGCAGTCCCTGATTGCAAACTGCTCGCCAGACCCGAATTTTAGAGATTTGAATATTTGTGTGTTGTTGATTGAAGCTTTGAGAATTTATGTGAGAAGTGTGTGTAAACCTGAAAATTGTGTGTTGTGTTTTGACAGCAAGGTAATGTGAAATTGACATCAGAGTGTAAAGGAGGAAAATCAGAGTTCTAATATGATCAGGAAGTCTTAAGTAGTGATAAACCGAGTCAAGCGATTGGGAACAGAAGTAGAGGTTGTGAAAATTGTGCCTCATTTTTGCTTGTTGAGTTTTAGCAATCGAAAAAAACTGTAAGTAAAATGAGTCAAATATACTTTAAGTGCTGCATGAAGCTGATCTAGCCTTGTGATCTGTAAGCTCTTTGAATCACTAAGGAATGTATTTTTTATTTATTGATTTTTTTTCAAAATTTTCAAGTACACTTCAGGTGTTGTACTTGTACTGTTTTGGATACACTGTCCTCAGGCTCCTGCCTTGTTTTATATTGATTGTATTAAAACAAAGAAAACAATCTGAAGTTGTTTTTAGTTCACCGGTTCGGCCCACTTGGGACTAGATTTCCCTCGATGTGACCCCTGAGCTAAAATGAGTTTGACACTCCTGATATAAACTATACTATATAAACAACTAATAACTAGAGGGATGAGGAGGACTAATATAAAGATAGGGATTACCAGGGAGCAAGGGCGTCAGTTTGTTGTCAGAACTGCTGGGGACAATAACCATACACTTGAGTGGGGTTTAAAAATTGCTGGGGACAATAAAGTAGGCTAGCACAGGGGTCGGCACCCCGCGGCTCTGGAGCCGCATGCGGCTCTTCCATCCATCTGATGCGGCTCTCTGTGCTTGTAAAACAATGAATGGATATTTAAATAAAATGCTTTATATTTTACTGCATTAATTCTACATCTGTATGCCAATTCTAAATGTAAAGATTGTCTGCGTAAACCTGAACAGTTCCAACCCGGTCTTACTGTGGGACCGGGTTGACGCGTCACGCTTGTGCGTAATCATATCGGCGCTTTCTGAGCTGAAGAGGATGTGAGATTCTGGGATTCTCCTCAGACAGGCTGGTGGATGTGTCGCCACATTGGAGACAGGAACAAGCGCTATTCAGCCAAAGTTTCATAATCAGGGAACATTTTCTAAGTGACAAGTCTCTCTGAGAGACCTGGTTTGGAAAACACTCGCTTCAGTTGGAGGAACCTTCCCGCATGCGCTCTGGTTCTCTGGGTGGCTCTGGGGTTAATCAAGTTTAGTTGTTTCTCTTTGCAGCAATCTTCACAAGAAGGCAAAACAGTTAAACGACAGGTTACAGATGTTTCCATTAGACTTTTTATTTTGACAGATGAACTCAAGGATGTTGGTTGGTTTGAAAGAATTACCCCGACGCACACTGATGCGCATGGATGAGCTGACATTTTAATCGTTAACGCACATCGCGGAGGTCAAATATTCCCATCAGAACATCTGAGCTCTTTATACTGGACACTGTGTTCAGCGCGGCTCGGAGCGACCACGGTGGACAGTGAGCTGAAGATCTGGGGTTCGCAGCGCAGTGCAGAACCACGGCGCATGCGATAAGATTTCCTCCCACTGAAGCGGTCTGGAAACCTGGTCTCTCTGAGGGATGTGTCACTTGGAAACATTTTCTTTTTATGAAATTATGAAACTTTGGCTGAACAGAGCTTGTTCCAGTCTCTAATATGGAGACGCATGATGCGTCGAGACATTTGATCACGCACAAAGTTTATGTGGAGCAGAAGCAGTCGGGCCACAGCAGGTGAAACGTTCCTAGCCTACATGAAGTGAAACTGTTTAATTGTAACATTAATATGTTACTGGACACGCTGGTCTGGTTGGTTAGACCAGTGTTTGAAGTGGAAAACACACACACACACACACACACACACACACACACACACACACACACACACACACACACACACACACACACACACACACACACCAATTAAAATAATGCTGATAGCGTGGACTAGAAGACAGGTGATGGTTTACATATTTAAATGATGATCAGGCTGCTGTAAAATGTAATCTCCATCCACATCCAGACACAATGATCCTCTATTCTGTCTCTAGTTGCTCTGCTCTTGTCTGGGCTGACGTAGCTGACGGTGCGCGCGGCGCGCCTAACTAGCGGCTGATGCACATTTTACGCATTTGGAGAGGTGGGCCGGATGCTTTGCTTTCACTGGAAGATGGTCCACTTAACGCACGGGTGTAGACTACATATTAATGACAAATGAATGAAAATTAAATTGTGAGTTTTTACTTCATATTTTATAAATAAAAATGACGGGGGAACACATTTATGACGTCTTTTTAAACTAAATTTTCTAGCGCGTCCTGCCTGCTTCACTTAAGTCACTGCTTATTAAGGTCCGTCCAAAATTACCGTGGGAAACGGGTAATAATGGCTCTTTGATGGGAACAGGTTGCCGACCCCTGGTATAAGATCTGAGCTGGTAAAACAAAAATCCTCATCAGCAGGCTTTTTTGAAAGTGGGGGGGACACAGCTGCCAATCACAAATTTTGCCGGGGACATGTCCCCGGCGTCCCCGGTTAAAATGACGCCTATGCCAGGGAGTGACATGGGGAAACCTGAGGGAAGCCTAGAGAGAGCTGGGGATCATAATGGGACATAAGAGGAGAACCTGGAGTGAGAATAGGAGGGAGCTGGGGACCAGAGGGACACGGAACATGACATTTCTTTTTTTTTTTTTTCTTCTTCTTCTTCTTTTTCCTTTTCTTTTTCTTCTTCTTTTTTCTTTTTCTTCTTCTTTTTTCTTTTTCTTTTACTTCTTTTTCTTCTTCTTTTCTTCCTCTTCTTTTTCTTCTTTTTCCTTTTCTTTTTCTTCTTCTTGTTCTTTTTCTTTTACTTCTTTTTCCTTTTCTTTTTCTTTTCTTTTACTTCTTTTCTTCTTCTTTTTTCTTTTTCTTTTACTTCTTTTTCTTCTTCATTTTTCTTCTTTTTCTTCTTTTTTTCTTTTTCTTTTACTTCTTTTTCCTTTACTTCTTTTTCTTCTTCTTTTCTTCCTCTTCTTTTTCTTCTTTTTCCTTTTCTTTTTCTTCTTCTTGTTTTTCTTTTTCTTTTACTTCTTTTTCCTTTTCTTTTTCTTCTTTTTTCTTTTTCTTTTCTTTTACTTCTTTTTCCTTTTCTTTTTCTTCTTTTTTCTTTTTCTTTCCTTTTACTTCTTTTCTTTGAACATCTTAGGTGTGTTCTTGCTGTGTCTTTCTAAATCCATGCTTTCGTTCTTTTTTTAACACAGATACAGTTTTGTTTACCTGTTTGTAGCTACAGTTTCGCCGACGGCTGCCGGCTTCTTCAGGCTGACGCTGATCAGCGTCAGCCTGAAGAAGCCGGCAGCCGTCGGCGAAACTGTAGCTACAAACAGGTAAACAAAACTGTATCTGTGTTTAAAAAAGAACGAAAGCATGGATTACTTCTTTTCTTCTTCTTTTTTCTTTTTCTTTTACTTCATTTTCTTCTTCATTTTTTTTCTTTTTCTTTTTCTTCTTTTTCTTCTTCTTTTTTCTTTTTCTTTTACTTCTTTTTCTTCTGTTTTCTTCTTCTTCTTCTTCTTCTTTTCTTTTTCTTTTTCTTTTACTTCTTTTTCTTCTTTATTTCTTCTTCTTCTTTTCTTCTTCTTCTTCCTTTTCTTTTACTTCTTTTTCTTCTTTTTTCTTTTTCTTCTTCTTTTTTCTTTTTCCTTTTCTTCTTCTTCTTCTTTTTTTCTTTTACTTTTTCTTTTTCTTCTTCGTTTTCTTTTTCTTTTACTTCTTTTTCTTCTTTGTCTTTTTCTTTTACTTCTTTTTCTTCTTCTTTTTCTTCTTCTTCTTTTTCTTTTTCCTTCTTTTTCTTCTTCTTCATTTTTTCTTCTTCTTTTTCTGTTTCTTCTTCTTCTTCTTTTTCTTCCTTTCAGTTAAATTTTCAATATTTCACAGGTCTCCTGATCCTGGACCAGACCAGGCCTACTGGTTCCAGAACAGAACAGACCTACTGGTTTTGGATCAGCCCTACTGGTCCTGGATCGGAGCAGACCTTCTGATCCTCGAGCAGATCTACCAGGACAAGGCTTCAGCTGGAGTAACAGAATGTATGCCAACATGTTTGTAACTACAGCTGATGTGTGTTGGTTTCCATAGCAAAGGTCCTGAAGCAAATAAAGGTGAGTCGTCGGGCCAGGTGTCCTTAGCCTGGGTCTCTGCAGCTCCCAGATAAGTGTCCTGCTGCTGGACTTCTACGGTCCTGTCCCCCACCATACCACTTTATTTAACAATGTCCATAGTAACGCCATGATGGGTCCTACTGGGTTTCATGGTCCAACCAGAGCAGTTCTCTGAGGTACAAACATCCCCCCTGACCCACTACCCTGAACCCAGCAGGTCCATAGGTCAGAGGTCATCTCACCTCGGTCTAACAGCACATTGTTTTATTATTCTAAATATGAATAGGAACTCTAGAGCCGCTCAGGCTTCTCATATCCTTACCTGTCAGCTGATAATCCTGGACTATGTGACCTAGATCCTGTAAACGACCCCCAAACTCATCACCATGGAAACAGAGGAGTCTCTTCCACACACACACACACACACACACACACACCTGGAGTTGAAAAGTCCCTCAGAGAGGAGAAAAGAGGAGGAAGCAGGAGAATGGAGGGAGGAGAGCAGGAGCAGAGTGGATCCTGAGGGAGCGTCTCTCCTCTCACCCTGACACGGATAAAAGGATTAAGGGAGGATGAGACCTGGAGTGGGGGGAGACTAACAGGTCCCAGTAATAGGAAGGTTGCAGGTTAAATTCCTGCTGAGAATTCTTCTGCTGTGTCCTTGCGCAAGACCCTTAACCCTCCTGGCTGGAGGTGGGCAGACGGACTGATGCAGCATCAAGCGCTTTGGAGGCCTCTGGCTCTGAAAGGTGTGGGTCGTTTTCTACAGGGACCAGGTCCTGCAGAGACCAGGTCCTGCAGAGACCAGGTCCTAGTGAGACCAGGTCCTACAGGGACCAGGTCCTAGTGAGACCAGGTCCTACAGGGACCAGGTCTTGCAGAGACCAGGTCCTACATGGACCAGGTCCTGCAGAGACCAGGTCCTGCAGGGACCAGGTCCTACAGGGACCAGGTCCTGCAGGGACCAGGTCCTACAGAGACCAGGTCCTGCAGGGACCAGGTCCTACAGGGACCAGGTCCTGCAGGGACCAGGTCCTGCAGAGACCAGGTCCTGCAGAGACCAGGTCCTACAGGGACCAGGTCCTGCAGAGACCAGGTCCTGCAGAGACCAGGTCCTGCAGAGACCAGGTCCTACAGGGACCAGGTCCTGCAGAGACCAGGTCCTGCAGAGACCAGGTCCTGCAGAGACCAGGTCCTACAGGGACCAGGTCCTGCAGAGACCAGGTCCTACAGGGACCAGGTCCTGCAGAGACCAGGTCCTACAGGGACCAGGTCCTGCAGAGACCAGGTCGTGCAGAGACCAGGTCCTACAGGGACCAGGTCCTACAGGGACCAGGTCCTGCAGAGACCAGGTCCTGCAGAGACCAGGTCCTACAGGGACCAGGTCCTAGTGAGACCAGGTCCTGCAGAGACCAGGTCCTACAGAGACCAGGTCCTGCAGAGACCAGGTCCTAGTGAGACCAGGTCCTGCAGGGACCAGGTCCTGCAGAGACCAGGTCCTGCAGAGACCAGGTCCTGCAGAGACCAGGTCCTACAGGGACCAGGTTTCTGGGGGAGTGACATAAACATGAATAAAGATGAAAAGCAGATTAGAACCTGCTGCTTTGATCCTCCTGAGTAAGCAAGCACTGTAATCACACACACACACACACACACACACACACACACACACACACACACACACACACACACACACACACACACACACACACACACACACACAGAGGGCAGCTTTGATTGGCTTATCAGGAATTACTTTGTGTGTGTGTGTGTGTGTGTGTGTGTGTGTGTGTGTGTGTGTGTGTGTGTGTGTGTGTGTGTGTGTGTGTGTGTGTGTGTGTGTGTGTGTGTGTGTGTGTGTGTGTGTGTGTGTGTGTGTGTGTGTGTGTGTGTGTGTGTGTGTGTGTGTGTGTGTGTGTGTGTGTGTACTCATCTATATATCATGATCCTGCCTTCCAGCTGAACCGTGGCACTGAGGCAGCTCACTAATGTGTGTCGGGTGACTCGATTGACGAAGGCTTCCATGTCCTGATGCTTTTAGATCTCCTTCATTAACTCGTGTGTTATTTACCCAGGTGACAGGTTCTTCTGCCAGGCGTTCCCAGCAGACCCTCACTATGCGTTTGGGTCTGCCAGGTCTACGCGGCATCTTCCCCTGCCATCTGATCCAACTCACCACCAGGTGGTGATCAGTTGACAGCTCCGCCCCTCTCTTCACTCGGGTGTCCAAAACATACGGTCGCAGGTCAGATGATACGACTACAAAGTCTATCATCGACCTGTGACCTAGGCTGCCCTGGTACCAAGTGTACCGGTGGGCATCCTTATGTTCGAACATGGTGTTCGTTATGGCCAAACTGCGGCTTGCACAGAAGTCCAATAACGAAACACCACTCGAGTTCAGATCAGGCGGGCCGTTCCTCCCAATCACACCCCTCCAGGTCATGCTGTCATTGCCCACGTGAGCATTGAAGTCCCCCAGCAGGACAATGGAGTCCCCTGATGGAGCTCTATCTAGCACTCGTCCCAGGGACTCCAGAAATGGTGGGTACTCTGAACTGATATTTGGCCCATAAGCACAAACAACAGTCAGGACCCGTTCCCCGACCCGAAGGTGTCATGGTTCTGCTTCTTCTCTGTGGCTGTGCTCCTGAGTGTTTGCAGGTGAGCAGGTTGGAGAGCCACAGCTGCAGCTGATTATCATCCAGCCAGGCCAGAGGATATAAGGAGCGCTGTTGCCACACTTCAGTGCCGGTTGATACTCTATTGTTGGGTACTCTAGCTCTCCTCGTTCCTCTTTGACTCTAGTCTCGTGTTTTTCTCCCGTGTGCTCAGTTTTGCTCTCCTTGTCTGCTCCAGTACCAGCCCTGGATTCTTACCCTCAGCTCCCTGCTGACTGAAGTGGATTTATTTCCCAACGCCGCTCAACTCCTCTGGTCTCTCCACCTCTCACCTGTCCTGGATTACTCCTTTGCCTGCTACTCCTCTCCACCAGACCATCTCCAGCTCAGACCTGACTTGCCTCCCTCTCACGCTCAGACCCACACCTCGTACTGTAAGACTCCACCACCATTACTCCACAGTGTTTTCTTGGTTCTCAGTTTTCATTTTTTGCTATCTTCTGATTTAGAATCAGAACACCCCCCTGGCCCCGTTTGGATCAGCGCTTTTCATTTTCATTAATTTACTTTATAATAAAAACTACATAATATTTTACTCACCTCTTTCCTCGTGTGATTCTTTCATGTGGGTTAGAAGACTTCAGCCCAACATGACAGAAGGCGCAGGGAAGCTACCCTCTCGTCCTTCGGGGTAAACCCCAACACACAGGCAGAGAGTGTTGCGGCTAACAAAAAGCCAACCCCAGCCCTCCGCCTCTCACGCAGAGCAACTCCAGCAAAGGAGAGTGTCCACCCCCTCTCAAGGTCTCGGGTTCCAGAGCCAATGCAATGTGTCGAGGTGAGTCCGACTATATCTAGCCAGTACCGCTCAACCTCTGCCACAAGCTCCTGCTCCTTCCCCACCAGCGAGGTGACGTTCCATGTCCCAAAAACCAGTTTTCTTGTCCAGGGATCGAACCGCCAAGGCTCCCGCCTCGGTCTGCCACCCGATCCACACTGCACCGGACCCTTTATGTTCCTCCTGCGGGTGGTGGGTCCACAGTTGGATGAGCCCATGTATCCGGTTCAGGCTGGGCCCGGCTGGGCCCCATGGGCGAAAGCCCGGCCACCAGGCGCTCGCTCACGGGCCCCAACCCCAGGCCTGGCTCCAGGGTGGGACCCCGGTAACCCTCCGGGCCGGGTACTCCGACTCTTTGAATTTACATCCATGAAAGATCCTCTGAACCGTTCTTTGTCTCACCCTTCACCTAAGACCAATTTGTCATGGGAGACCCTACCAGGGGCACAAAGTGCCCCAGACAACATAGCTCCTAGGATCATTAGGGCACTCAAACTCCTCCACCACGATAAGGTGACGGTTCAAGGAGGAGTAACCAGTCAGTTATCAAAGGCAATTCAATTCAATTCAAGTTTATTTATATAGCGCCAAATCACGACAAGAGTCGTCTCAAGGCACTTCACATAATAAACATTCCAATTCAGGTCAGTTCATTAAGCCAATCAGTAACAAGTTTCCTATATAAGGAACCCAGCAGGTTGCATCAAGTCACTGACTAGTGTCAGAGTCTTTCCAGCAATCCTCATACTAAGCAAGCATGTAGCGACCGTGGAGAGGAAAACTCCCTTTTAACAGGAAGAAACCTCCAGAGAATCCTGGTTCAGTATAAGCAGCCATCCTCCACGACTCACTGGGGATGGAGAAGACAGAGCAGGCACACACACACACACACACACACACACACACACACACACACACACACACACACACACACACACACACACACACACACACACACACACACACACACCAAGTAGTGTTACTATGGTAACATTATGAGGGTCTGCTGGGAACGCCTGGCAGAAGAACCTGTCAAGACATTCTTCAACTCCCACCTGCGGCAGATCTTTGACCACGTCCCGAGAGCAGTGGGGGACATTGAGTCCGAGTGGGCCTTGTTCCACTCTGCGATTGATGAGGCAGCTGTTGCTAGCTGTGGTCACAAGGTGGCCGGTGCCAGTCGTGGTGGCCACCCCCGTACCCGCTGGTGGACACCAGAGGTTCGGGGAGGCATCAGACTGAAGAAGGAGGCCTACAGGGCGTGGCTGGTCGGTGGGTCTCCGGAGGCAGCAGACAGGTACTGGATAGTCAAGCGGGGTGCAGCAGTGGCAGTTGCCGAGGCAAAATCTCGGGCGTGGGAGCAGTTTGGTGAGGCCATGGAGAAAGACTATCGATTGGCTCCAAAGAGGTTCTGGCAAACTGTCCGGCGCCTCAGGAGAGGAAGGCAGCAACTAGCTCACACTGTTTACAGTGGGGATGGGGAGCTGCTGACGTCAACTGAGGCTATAGTCGGACGGTGGAAGGAATACTTTGAGGAGCTCCTCAATCCCACCTACGCGCATTCTGAGGAGGAACCAGAGCTGGGAGACCTGGGGATGGACTGTCCGATCTCGGGGGCAGAAGTTGCTGAGGTAGTCAAACAACTACACAGTGTTGGAGCCCCGGGGGCGGATGAGGTTCGTCCTGGGTATCTCAAGGCTATGGATGTGGTAGGGCTGTCATGGTTGATACGTCTCTGCAACATTGCGTGGTCATCGGGGGCAGTTCCTGTGGAGTGGCAGACCGGGGTGGTGGTCCCCATCTTTAAGAAGGGTGACCTGAGGGTGTGTTCCAACTATAGGGGGATCACACTCCTCAGCCTCCCTGGAAAGGTCTACTCCAAGGTACTGGAGAGGAGGGTCCGATCGATAGTTGAATCTCAGATTGAGGAGGAGCAATGTGGTTTTCGTCCTGCCGTGGAACTGTGGACCAGCTCTATACCCTTGCAAGGGTGATGGAGGGGGCATGGGAGTTTGCCCAACCAATCCACATGTGCTTTGTGGATTTGGAGAAGGCTTATGACCGTGTCCCCAGGGGCACCCTGTGGGGGACGCTCCAGGAGTATGGGGTGGGTGGCTTTCTGTTAAGGGCCATTCAGTCCCTTTACCAGAGGAGCGTGAGTTGGTCCGCATAGCCGGTAGTAAGTCGGACCTGTTCCCAGTGAGGGTTGGACTCCACCAGGGCTGCCCTTCGTCACCGGTTCTGTTCATCACATTTATGGACAGAATTTCTAGGCGCAGCCATGGTGTGGAGTGTGTCGAGTTTGGTGGCAGGAGAATCTCGTCTCTGCTTTTTGCAGATGATGTGGTCCTCCTAGCTTCATCCAGCTCTGACCTTCAGCTCTTGCTGGGTAGGTTCGCGGCCGAATGTGAAGCGGCTGGGATGAGGATCAGCACCTCCAAATCTGAGACCATGGTTCTCGACCGGAAAAGGGTGGCTTGCCAACTCCGGGTCGGGGGAGAGGTCCTACCTCAAGTGGAGGAGTTTAAGTATCTCGGGGTCTTGTTCACGAGTGAGGGTAGGAGGGATCGGGAGATCGACAGGCGGATCGGTTTGGTGTCTGCAGTGATGCGGACGCTGAGCCGATCTGTCGTGGTGAAGAGGGAGCTGAGCCAGAAAGCCAGGCTCTCGATTTACCGGTCAATCTACGTCCCAATCCTCACCTATGGTCATGAGCTTTGGGTAATGACCGAAAGAACGAGATCGCGGATACAAGCGGCCGAAATGAGTTTCCTCCGTAGGGTGGCCGGGCTCAGCCTTAGAGATAGGGTGAGGAGCTCGGACATTCGGGAGGGATTCAGAGTAGAACCGCTGCTCCTCCGGATCGAAAGGAGCCAGTTGAGATGGTTTGGGCATCTGGTCAGGATGCCTCCTGGACGCCTCCCCGGGGAGGTGTTTCGGGCATGTCCTGCCGGCAGGAGGCCCCCGGGTCGACCCAGGACACGTTGGAGAGGTTACATCTCCAATCTGGTCCGGGAACGCCTTGGGGTCCTGCCGGAGGAGCTGGTGGAGGTGGCCGGGGAGAGGATGGTCTGGAGCTCCCTAGTTGGGATGCTGCCCCCGCGACCCGGACCCGGATAAGTGGAGGAAGACGACGATGACGACAACTAGAAATGTCAAAAGTATTTTCCTTGACAAAGTATAACAAGAAATAAGAAACATTGTAAAAAACTGTGGAAGCAAAAGATCAAGTGATTGTGATTACTTAGACATGGTGACTGTAAAAGCTATAATCAATAATAATAATAATAATAATATTAATGTTAATAATAATATAATTAATCAAATCTGTTATTGAACCATTCACTTACATCTGTAATTTGTGACTATCTACAGGAATCTTCCCTGATTTAATGAAAATTGCCAAGGTGGTTCTGCTATTTAAGAGTGGTGATTAACAGAATTTCCCTAAATATAGGCCGGTGTCACTGCTTCCACAGTTTTCCAAAATGTTAGAAAAAGTGTTTGCATCAAGGTTGGATAAATTCATTGACAAAAATAAAATTTTAAACCATGAACAGTATGGCTTTAGGACCAAACATTCAACAGCAATGGCAGTTATGGATTTAGTAGATAAAATATCATCAGCAATAGACACTAAAAACTATTTCATTAGTGTTTTTATTGACTTACAGAAGGCATTTAATGTCATTGATTATTCAAGGTTACTTCTTAAACTACACTGGTATAGAATAAGAAGTCTGGCTCATCAGTGGGTTAATAGTTATTTAGACAATCGGAAACAGTTTGTTCAAATAAATGATGCCGGATCTCAATTGAAAGATATTCATTATGGAGTGCCACAAGGGTCGGTCCTCGGACCTAAACCGTTCATATTGTTTATTAATGACCTTGTGAAAGTATCTCATCTACTTGGTACAGTTTTATTTGCAGGAGTTAAGTGCTCGCCCCATGATTGGAAGGTTGCAGGTTCGAGTCCAGCTCAGTCTGTCACCTTGTCCTTGGGCAAGACACTTAACCCACTTTGCCTGCTGGTGGTGGTCGGAGGGACCGGTGGCGCCAGTGCTCGGCAGCTTCACCTCTGTCAGTGCGCCCCAGGGTAGCTGTGGCTACATGGTAGCTCATCCCCATCAGTGTGTGAATGTGTGTGTGAATGGGTGAATGACTGTTTGTGTTGTAAAGCACCTTGGGGGGTTCCAGGACTCTAGAAGGCGCTATATCAAATACAGACCATTTACCATTCCTGTAAATGGTGTAAGACTGTGGAACGCCCTTAACAGAAAAATTAAAGAATCAAACTCACAAGATGTATTTTAAAAATGTATAAAATCAAATGTATTAAGTAATTATGAAAAGGTAAATTAAAATGTCAAAGATTATATATGAAAAGTAGAAGGTGACTGAGGTTAACGTGTATGTTTTACGGATCATTTTGGTTTGTAAAAAGGGGAAGAAATTAAGATTTTTTTTCTATTTGTTCCTTTTCATTCAAATATTTTTTTTCATTATGTTTACCGTAAATCCTCTAATAAAGGCCCGGGCCTGTATTTGACTCAAGCTCATCAAGCTCCAGGCCTTTATTGGAAGGAGGGCCAGTATTAGAGGCAGGCCTCTATTTCTATTTGAGCAAAATGAACTAATGGTTCGCTGGAGTTTTTGACAATTAAAATTGCGCCCACATTTTCAAAGTTAAACACATTTCTTTTAACAACGGTAGTTTCTGCTTCAGCCCTCTCCCCCCTCCCCCTGCTTCAGCCCTCTCCCCCTCCCCCTGCTTCAGCCCTCTCCCCCCTCCCCCTGCTTCAGCCCTCTCCCCCCTCCCCCTGCTTCAGCCCTCTCCCCCCTCCCCCTGCGCAGCGGCTGCAAACTCACTGATGCGCCTGCAGCCTCTCGGAGTTCCTGCTGCTCTAAACATTAAAATAATTATTTCATTTTCTGTTCCTCACTTCTGATTACCTTCAATGGTGTCTGTTTGTTGCAACCAGCAGGTACAAAAACTAACTTGTTTTCATTTGACTATTTTTCTGTCCTGCCTGTTTATTATCTTCCTGCATCTCCTCTCAATCCTAAAGAGAAACTGCTACCTGGGTTCATATATATTCACCTCATGAGTTACCTTTGACCTGCAGTTCTAAAACATCTACCGACCGCTAAAACAGCGGAGCGCTCCCTGCTTGGCGGCCGCATCAGTGATCTGTGCGTCGGAGGACAAGTTGATGCGCCCCGCTCCACAGCAGCGATACACATCAGGTGCAAATAAAAGACAGAAAACATTAAAGGAAATGAACCAACATGAACGATCGCGTGTCAGTAGCTACGGTCTGGCACAGCGCGTTGTCCCCCCCCCCCCCCCCCCGAGCGCAGGAGCTTGTCACCTGCTGACAGCAGGCTGCTGTCTTTTCCGAGGGCTGCACCTTGCCGGTCATTATCACGTGACAGCGACTAGTCGACGACAGGCATAAAAAGTCACTATAGTGAAGTTGACTAGTTCATACACCCCCTACTGCTGCTCTCCAGAGTGTTCTGCAGCATAATCAGCACGTTCTCTTTGAACTTGATAGTGTAATGACTTGGCTGGGGTTGTAAGCCAGGTGCATTCTGGGTATTGTGTTATATGTGTTTCCTATCGTTCTGCTAGTTCCTATGTGCTGATTTGCGTGTTGTGTGAGTGTTATGTAAGCCACAGGGAAGGTGATGTGTGTTCTGTGGAGCGGGTTGAATTAGCATGGTTAACTGACACCGTGACTCTGTGTGGTAGGAGCGTGATAGAGGATCGTGTCTGTAGCGTTACAAAGCGTTGAAGAAAAGGCCTAATAAAGGACTGCGTGAACCTCTACTGCCTCCTGCTGTTTGTTTTGGGGACTATAACCCTGCCGCTGGGACGCTCATACTTGTTTGTCACCACATCCCACCCGGCCACAATAAGAGACCGGCCATTATTTACCTCCGCTGACTCCGACACCGGCCAAAATTGGAGACCCGGCCTTTAATTGAATACCGGCCTGTATTAGAGGATTTACGGTATGTCACATATATTCAAAAGCTACATCAAAACATATATTAAAACCTATATGTTTATATGAATTCTTTCCATGTGGGTTGTTAATTGCTTAATATTTCCTATGTTTACCTATGGTAAAGAAAGGAGATATTGTACTCGTCTAACTTTAACATAAATTTTGGCAGCTTAATGTGACGTTATGGAAAATGCCATCATCATGAGCAACCAAACATAGGCTATATTAGGCTAACAGTTGTCTATATTCTGTACCATTTATCCACCAATGGCTGTTTCAGTTATTGTGAGTGAAAACTAAATGGCATAGTAGCATTTGTTCTGGCATTAGAAATTGAAAATGTTTTTCAGTGTGTTGGCTAGATGGATATACGAAGATTTTTTTAAGAGAGTGAGTGAGGAACAGGAGAGAGACCAGGTGGTTGATGCTGAGGAGATCTGCATCGTCAAGGTCAGTGATCTACAGAGAAAACAGGGGTGAGCGCATCGTTATGAGCATTTACCTGAGCACAAAGTTCCCAAGCAAAACTGAACAGTTTTCTATTTAGGAGTGAACAGGTAAACTATAATTATCATCTGACCTGCAACCTTATGTCAAGTTGTATCTGTATAGTTGACTTTCTGTATTATAAGTTCTACTACTTGCTGGATATTTTTATATATACTGTTATTTTGTCTTGTAATAGTTAATTACATACTCCTTTATTCCATATCATAGCAGTGTCATTCATATATTAAAACTGTCAACTGTACACTCATTTGGCAGAATAAAAGTTTGACAGTTATTCATTTGTTCTTTATTAGTTATTCATCAGTTCTTCAGACTGAAAACCAAAGGGGACAGGGCCTTTCAGACTATTGCACCCAGACTTTGGAACAGTCTACCTTCAAATCTCCGTCTCTCTAACACTGTAGAGGTCTTTAAAGATCATCTAAAAACTCACCTTTTCATCCAGGCGTTCCCTCCCTAAATGTTTCAGAATGATGGCTTTGTTCAGGTTCACACCTTCACTTTGTTTATACTCATGATTTTATTT
This sequence comes from Nothobranchius furzeri, assembly GCF_043380555.1. Lineage (NCBI taxonomy): Eukaryota > Metazoa > Chordata > Actinopteri > Cyprinodontiformes > Nothobranchiidae > Nothobranchius > Nothobranchius furzeri. The sequence continues at coordinate 101,364,578 of NC_091742.1, read as the reverse complement.
TCTACTTTATCACTGCTATGGTTTTTTCTGATGTTTTTATTGGTTAGAGGAATTTGCCCTGATCTTTATCATGTTGTACAGCGCTTTGTGATTTATATCCGAGAAAGGCGCTATATAAATAAACTTTTACTTACTTACTCACTTACTTACTTCATTGTCACATTTCAGTAACATTTATAATTAAACAAGTTGTAATTAAACAAATTAAATAAATGACTACAACATTTCCCCCTGTTAAGTGCAGTAGACTGAAATGAATAGCTTTATTTGGAAATATAACATATCTAATATTTAATGGACTCACGTAAAATTTTTCTTCAAAATAGACCCCACTGATGAACTGATTAAGTGTTTTTTTTATAAAAAGAAGAGAGAAAATGCACAAAGGTAGGAAAGGAAAAGAAAGTGATAAAATCAAATCAAAGCTTTATTTATAATAATATATTAATAATACTAATATAATAATATATATTTATAATATAAAATAATAGGTTTTGTTAAATGTTCTTCATATAATGAATTAACTGACAAAGTTTTTGCAGGGTGTGACAAAAAACGTTCAAGGTCAAGCTCCTGGGGCTAAGCCCCCCCATATCTCAATCCTAGTGACGTCCATGGATGACAGCGTTGGTTTTTTCCTGTAGAACCAAGCTGCGCAGTTGCAGCTGCGCAGTCTGACCAGCAGGAGGAGCTGCGCAGCGCTGATCCCCGACAACAGGAAACAGCGAAGAAGAAACCAAACCGGAAGCTGTTTAAAGCATTTCGGCGCCGCTTTTAGCTCCAGTCGGGTTCGAAATAAACCCGAACCACAGACCCGGAACCGGACCTCTGCTGACCGGGACACCGGACTCGGTACAGACGGTTCCGAGTCCGGAAAGATGGACTCCGCCCTGCAGCTGTTCCTGGACCGGTTCGGACCCAGCAGTGAAGCGGTCAGTCTCAGGTGTTCAGGGCATCACGTGACGTTTATTTACATTCACCTGAGCGTTCTTACGTGTCACAGCGTTAACACACACACACACACACACACACACACACACACACACACACACCATCTGACCAGCCGTGTGTGTGTGTGTGTGTGTGTGTGTGTGTGTGTGTGTGTGTGTGTGTGTGTGTGTGTGTGTGTGTGTGTGTGTGTGTGTGTGTGTAGGAGTCTGAGTGGCTGAAGAGCTTCTTCACCTTCATCTGTCATCACCTGTGTCCTGGTACCTGTGACCCCGCCCCTTCTGCTGGTGACCAGCCATCACCAGGTGACCTACTCAGTCAGATCTTTAGTGGTATTCTGCTTGTTGTCTCTGCTGGTTCTACACCTGGGTTTCTTCTGTCTGGTCCCCTAAAACTTACCTTATTCAGTCATTCAGGTGTTCCACGTCCCACAGGTGGTAGGACCTGCTAAAGTAGCAGTTTACAGTAGTTTACAGCCTCTGTTACCATGGAGACAGACACAGGTGGGTGTACAGCCCCTGTTACCATGGAGACAGACACAGGTGGGTGTACAGCCTCTGTTACCATGGAGACAGACACAGGTGGGTGTACAGCCCCTGTTACCATGGAGACAGACACAGGTGGGTGTACAGCCCCTGTTACCATGGAGACAGACACAGGTGGGTGTACAGCCTCTGTTACCATGGAGACAGACACAGGTGGGTGTACAGCCCCTGTTACCATGGATACAGACCTTAGGTGGGTGTACAGCCTCTGTTACCTTGGAGACAGATACAGGTGGGTGTACAGCCTCTGTTACCATGGAGACAGACACAGGTGGGTGTACAGCCCCTGTTACCATGGAGACAGATACAGGTGGGTGTACAGCCTCTGTTACCTTGGAGACAGATACAGGTGGGTGTACAGCCCCTGTTACCATGGAGACAGACACAGGTGGGTGTACAGCCCCTGTTACCATGGAGACAGACACAGGTGGGTGTACAGCCTCTGTTACCATGGAGACAGACACAGGTGGGTGTACAGCCCCTGTTACCATGGAGACAGACACAGGTGGGTGTACAGCCTCTGTTACCTTGGAGACAGATACAGGTGGGTGTACAGCCCCTGTTACCATGGAGACAGACACAGGTGGGTGTACAGCCTCTGTTACCTTGGAGATAGATACAGGTGGGTGTACAGCCCCTGTTACCATGGAGACAGACACAGGTGGGTGTACAGCCTCTGTTACCATGGAGACAGACACAGGTGGGTGTACAGCCCCTGTTACCATGGAGACAGATACAGGTGGGTGTACAGCCTCTGTTACCTTGGAGACAGATACAGGTGGGTGTACAGCCCCTGTTACCATGGAGACAGACACAGGTGGGTGTACAGCCTCTGTTACCTTGGAGACAGATACAGGTGGGTGTACAGCCCCTGTTACCATGGAGACAGACACAGGTGGGTGTACAGCCTCTGTTACCATGGAGACAGACACAGGTGGGTGTACAGCCCCTGTTACCATGGAGACAGACGCAGGTGGGTGTACAGCCCCTGTTACCATGGAGACAGACACAGGTGGGTGTACAGCCTCTGTTACCATGGAGACAGACGCAGGTGGGTGTACAGCCCCTGTTACCATGGAGACAGACACAGGTGGGTGTACAGCCCCTGTTACCATGGAGACAGACACAGGTGGGTGTACAGCCTCTGTTACCATGGAGACAGACACAGGTGGGTGTACAGCCCCTGTTACCATGGAGACAGACACAGGTGGGTGTACAGCCTCTGTTACCTTGGAGACAGATACAGGTGGGTGTACAGCCCCTGTTACCATGGAGACAGACACAGGTGGGTGTACAGCCTCTGTTACCTTGGAGATAGATACAGGTGGGTGTACAGCCCCTGTTACCATGGAGACAGACACAGGTGGGTGTACAGCCTCTGTTACCATGGAGACAGACACAGGTGGGTGTACAGCCCCTGTTACCATGGAGACAGATACAGGTGGGTGTACAGCCTCTGTTACCTTGGAGACAGATACAGGTGGGTGTACAGCCCCTGTTACCATGGAGACAGACACAGGTGGGTGTACAGCCTCTGTTACCTTGGAGACAGATACAGGTGGGTGTACAGCCCCTGTTACCATGGAGACAGACACAGGTGGGTGTACAGCCTCTGTTACCATGGAGACAGACACAGGTGGGTGTACAGCCCCTGTTACCATGGAGACAGACACAGGTGGGTGTACAGCCTCTGTTACCTTGGAGACAGATACAGGTGGGTGTACAGCCCCTGTTACCATGGAGACAGACACAGGTGGGTGTACAGCCTCTGTTACCATGGAGACAGACACAGGTGGGTGTACAGCCCCTGTTACCATGGAGACAGACGCAGGTGGGTGTACAGCCCCTGTTACCATGGAGACAGACGCAGGTGGGTGTACAGCCTCTGTTACCATGGAGACAGACGCAGGTGGGTGTACAGCCCCTGTTACCATGGAGACAGACACAGGTGGGTGTACAGCCCCTGTTACCATGGAGACAGACACAGGTGGGTGTACAGCCCCTGTTACCATGGAGACAGACACAGGTGGGTGTACAGCCCCTGTTACCATGGAGACAGACACAGGTGGGTGTACAGCCCCTGTTACCATGGATACAGACCTTAGGTGGGTGTACAGCCTCTGTTACCTTGGAGACAGATACAGGTGGGTGTACAGCCCCTGTTACCATGGAGACAGACACAGGTGGGTGTACAGCCTCTGTTACCTTGGAGACAGATACAGGTGGGTGTACAGCCCCTGTTACCATGGAGACAGACACAGGTGGGTGTACAGCCTCTGTTACCATGGAGACAGACACAGGTGGGTGTACAGCCCCTGTTACCATGGAGACAGATACAGGTGGGTGTACAGCCTCTGTTACCTTGGAGACAGATACAGGTGGGTGTACAGCCCCTGTTACCATGGAGACAGACACAGGTGGGTGTACAGCCTCTGTTACCTTGGAGACAGATACAGGTGGGTGTACAGCCCCTGTTACCATGGAGACAGACACAGGTGGGTGTACAGCCTCTGTTACCATGGAGACAGACAGGTGGGTGTACAGCCCCTGTTACCATGGAGACAGACACAGGTGGGTGTACAGCCTCTGTTACCATGGAGACAGACACAGGTGGGTGTACAGCCCATGTTACCATGGAGACAGATACAGGTGGGTGTACAGCCCCTGTTACCATGGAGACAGACACAGGTGGGTGTACAGCCTCTGTTACCATGGAGACAGACACAGGTGGGTGTACAGCCTCTGTTACCATGGAGACAGACACAGGTGGGTGTACAGCCCCTGTTACCATGGAGACAGACACAGGTGGGTGTACAGCCTCTGTTACCATGGAGACAGACACAGGTGGGTGTACAGCCCCTGTTACCATGGAGACAGACACAGGTGGGTGTACAGCCCCTGTTACCATGGAGACAGACGCAGGTGGGTGTACAGCCTCTGTTACCATGGAGACAGACGCAGGTGGGTGTACAGCCCCTGTTACCATGGAGACAGACACAGGTGGGTGTACAGCCCCTGTTACCATGGAGACAGACACAGGTGGGTGTACAGCCCCTGTTACCATGGAGACAGACACAGGTGGGTGTACAGCCCCTGTTACCATGGATACAGACCTTAGGTGGGTGTACAGCCTCTGTTACCTTGGAGACAGATACAGGTGGGTGTACAGCCCCTGTTACCATGGAGACAGACACAGGTGGGTGTACAGCCTCTGTTACCTTGGAGACAGATACAGGTGGGTGTACAGCCCCTGTTACCATGGAGACAGACACAGGTGGGTGTACAGCCTCTGTTACCATGGAGACAGACACAGGTGGGTGTACAGCCCCTGTTACCATGGAGACAGACACAGGTGGGTGTACAGCCTCTGTTACCATGGAGACAGACACAGGTGGGTGTACAGCCCCTGTTACCATGGAGACAGATACAGGTGGGTGTACAGCCCCTGTTACCATGGAGACAGATACAGGTGGGTGTACAGCCTCTGTTACCATGGAGACAGACACAGGTGGGTGTACAGCCTCTGTTACCATGGAGACAGACACAGGTGGGTGTACAGCCCCTGTTACCATGGAGACAGACACAGGTGGGTGTACAGCCTCTGTTACCATGGAGACAGACAGGTGTAGGATCCACAGAAGCCCACCTGGTGTTGTTTATTGTTTACTTTGGTGTTTGTTGACGCTGCTGCAGGCCCCTCTCAGCTCAGTGGCTACCAGCTGAGTGTCCGTGTCCTGCAGATCATCAAGGACAAGGCGTGTGTCTCTCACAGCTTACCTGTCAGCTACAGGTAACTCCCTATCACCTTCTGACACCTCTATGCTCATGGGTCATGTGACCTCCACAGGTGCTCTCCTGTCTGTCTGCAGGCTGGTGTCCGTTTCTGAGCTCCTCTCCCAGCAACACCTGGCCTGTGTCAGCAACCTGTCCTGGAGCACTAATCAGCAGCGAGAGTGGGCCAAGGAGGCGGAGCTATCTGGGGCGGGTCACAGGGCACTGCCACGTGTCAACCTGCTGCTGATTGGCTGGCTGAGAGAGGGGCGGGGCGGGGAGTGGAAGCTGGCTGACAGCAGTGGCAGTGTCAGGTGTGAGGTAAGGGGGGCGGGGCTTCAGGTACATAAGCTCATTATCGGTCAGTCTGGAAACACGGGCCGTGTTCGAGTTGAGCGGCGCCTCGCCTGGAAGACAGACGAGAGCAGACGGACGCAGCAGGGGGCGTGGCTGAAAGCCGGCGTTTGAGTCGGACAGATGTCCCTGCATGTGTAGCTCAGGGGTGACGATGGCTGAAGATATCGCGTTCGCGTTCATACGTGTTTAATTATTTATGTTAATTCTGGTGCAGCAGAAGCACACCCTCACATGCTTGTGTATATCATATATTATAGACATGTGCATATGTTTATGTTTATTTATTTATGTTTATTTATTTAGCAGACGCTTTTATCCAGAGCGACTTACAGTTTATAACCTATAGGGCATGTTGTAATGTGTGGGGGACACCGGAGTACCCGGAGGAAACCCACGCATGCATGGGGAGAACACGCAACTCCACGCAGGAAGACCGCAGCCGAGTTTCGAACCTGCAACCTTCGTGCTGCGAGGCAACAGTGCTAACCACTGCACCACCATGCAGCCACCATATATAGACATGTTTATGTATTTAGCAGACGCTTTTGTCTAAAGCGACTTACAAGTGATAATCGGCATGTTGCCCTTGAGGCTAACAACAACTTGACATCAATCATGGAGAGGAGGGAACAAGGAGTGGACAGTAGAGAGGGGGGACGGGTGCAGGGAGGGTGCTAGTTTAGAAGATGCTCTCTGAAGAGCAGGGTCTTCAGGAGTTTCTTGAAAATTGAAAAGGAAGCTCCTGTTCTGGTAGTGCTTGGAAGGTCATTCCACATTTGTGGAACGATGCATGAGAAGAGTCTGGATTGTCCTGAGCGTGGTGTAGGCACTGCTAGCCGACGATCCTGTGATGACCGGAGCGGCCGGGCCGAGACGTAAGCCTTTGCAAGAGGATTCAGGTAGATGGGAGCCGTACCATCTCGGACTTTGTATGCTAGTGTTAGCAATTTGAATTTGATGCGTGCTGCTAGCGGTAGCCAGTGGAACTCAATGAGCAGAGGGGTGACGTGTGCTCTTTTTGGCTGATTGAAGACCAGACACGCCGCTGCGTTCTGGACCATTTGAAGAGGTCTCACAGTCCAGCCTGGAAGACCAGTTAGAAGGGCATTGCAGTAATCGAGGCGGGAGATGACAGTAGATTGCACCAGGAGCTGGGTGGCATGTTGTGTTAGGTATGGTCTGATCTTTCGTATGTTATACAGCGCAAAGCAGCATGAACGAGCAACAGAGGCAACATGATCTTTGAAGGTCAGGTGTTCATCAATCACAACACCCAGATTTCCAACTGCCTTTGAAGGAGCCAGAGATAGGAAGTCATTTTGGATTGAGATATTGTGCTGTATGGATGGTTTTGCTGGGATGACAAGTAGATCAGTTTTAGAGAGGTTGAGTTGGAGATGGTGGGATTTCATCCATTTTGAGATGTCAGAGAGACAGTTTGATATTCGTGCAGAGACAGTTTGGTCGTCCGGTGGAAATGACAGATAGAGCTGGGTGTCGTCTGCATAGCAGTGGTAGGAGAAGCCATGTGATAGAATGATCTCACCCAGTGAGGTGGTGTATATGGCAAAGAGAAGAGGTCCTAGTACAGAGCCCTGGGGGACTCCTGTGGCAAGAAGAGGACTGTCCAAGCCAAGATACACTGAATGATCGTCCTGTGAGGTACGATTCAACCCAGGCGTGTGCTTTCTCTGTGATGCCCATGCTAGAGAGTGCGGTCAAAAGGAAGCCATGGTAACAGTGTCACATGCAGCCGATAAGTCGAGCAGGATAAGCACTGAGGATCTGGCAGTCGCAGACATGACTGTAATAATATATTATAGACATGTGCCTATATAGTTGTCATCATCAACCTAACATGATGTACAGAATACACGTGACCAACTATTCTACACCGGATGTTTGGATCAAAATATGAACCAATCAGATCTTAGATCAGGTGAGAGCCAGGCGTTTCCCGTCATCCTCTAGGTTTAGCAGCCGAGGGAGAGCAACTGCAGCGCCTTGCTCCAAAGTCTCCGGCCGCCTTGATCTCTCAAGGTTATCGGTGCCTACCTAGGCGTGACATCAGAGCAAGTCGGACACAAATCTAACCGGCAAGCGCCGATCATCCAGTCGGCGCAGAACTGGCTCATCTCGAACACGGCCAGTGTGTTCAGCTCCTCCTCCCTCTGGTCTCCAGCTGTGAGAACATCTGCAGCAGGAAGTGCCCAGATATGAAGTCAGACACACCTGAGCTACTCAGGTAAATACAGGTGTGTCTACCTGAGTGGCTCAGGTGTTCAGGAAGGAAAACAGCTGCAGGAACTCACCCGCAGAACCAGATGATTCAGGTGGCGGGAGCTTTCAACAACCTCACCTGTGCGTCTTACCTGCGTGTCTCACCTGCGTGTCTCACCTGCGCGTCTCACCTGTGTGTCTCACGTGCGTGTCTCACCTGTGCGTCTCACCTGTGCATCTCACCTGCGTGTCTCACCTGTGTGTAGCTGGTGTCTCCGTCTCCTTTGTGGCTCGATCGTCCCGTCTTCCTGCCTCACTGGAACTACATCCCCCATGACGCCTCTGGGCAGCAGGAGGAGTCGGGGCTGGTAGAGCTGATTGGTGCTCCTGTTCTGCTTTGTGCTGAAGCTGAGCTGGGATTGGCTGCAGGAGGAGGGGCGGAGCCTGTGGGAGCTGTGGTTGTCAGCAAAGCTGCTGGGTTTCTGAAGAACAGGTGAGTCACATGACCTCCCCGCTGTGACAGCACACCTGTTTTCTGTGTGTGACCTCTGTGTGTGACAGGGTCAAAGGTCAGCGGGTGTCAGTATACGGTCAGGTGGAATCAGTGTGCCCTCTGCTGGTGGTGGCAGGAAGCACCTTCTTCTTCTTCACCCTGAAAGACGACACACACACACTTCCTGTCCTCGTAAAGGTAGGAGACCCCAGTGGCAGGAGTTTAGAATCACGCAGGAGTGTTTAACGTGTGTGTGTGTGTGTGTGTGTGTGTGTGTGTGTGTGTGTGTGTGTGTGTGTGTGTGTGTGTGTGCAGGACAGCAGGCTGTGCTGGGCTCAGTGTGTGTGTGTTGGACAGAGTGTGTGTGTGACAGCTCTGCGTGTGTGTGTGCTGCGAGGCTGGAAAGGAAACAGCGTTCTGTGTGTGACCGAGCGCTCACAACTACACACACAATACACACACCCTGATGGCGCACAGCCCGGCACACACACTCCTGCTGACTCCGCCCCCAGTCCCTCCCTGCTGGGCAACAACGAGGAGGTGGAGCCTGAGGAGGACCCTACCCAGTCAGCAGTGATGATGAAGCACTCCAGAGTCATCAGCTACCAGGTGAGGGGCCTCTGATTGGCTGATGATGTGTTGTAGCCTTCACCTGTGAGCTAAGCCCCTCCCCTGTCCTCTGACAGGGCACAGTGACAGAGGTGGTGAATGAGGGGGCGGGGCTGTATGTGATTGACAGGACGGTGGGATTGTGTGTGGCCTATCAGCCGTCAGCGAGGAGGAGGCTGAGAGCAGGTGACCAGGTGGAGGTGAGTGTGCTGCGCTCTGATTGGCCGAGTCCTGCTCTGACGTGTTAACCAGGTGTTTGGATCCTGCAGCTGCACCACGTCCACTTCCTGTACCGGCCCTGTGCTGACCTCCCTCCCAGCATGCTTTGCTGCTGTCTGAGCTCCAGCCTGAGGGTCACCACCTTCAGCAGGTTGGAGGGCTGTCCTCCTCCTTCCCGCTGTCCTGGAGACGGTGTGTTGCCATGGTTACTGGCACAGAACAGCACGGGCCCCGACCAGTACCTGTGGGTGTGTCACCTGACCTCCCAGCTGTCCAAGAGGTGAGGAGGGAGTCAGGCTGGATTCTGCTGAGCGTCCCCGACCCCTGTCCTCAGCTGGCTGTGTCCCTGTCTCTGTTGCAGCCTGGCCCCAGGTCTGCTGAAGCAGCAGTGTGTCTGTCTCCTCTCCTGGAAGCTGATGGAGACTCTGTGGAGACGGAGAGGATGGGGACAAAGAGACATCTATTCTGAGATGCTGGACAAACCTCACAGCTGTCCTCTGACTCAGGTAGATGTCTTCACCGGTAGCGGTTGGGATCCTGAAGTCCGTCTGAGTCTGTGTGTCCTCCTCAGTACCGCGTGGACCCCGCCCTCCCTGAGTACATCAGCATCTCAGACCTCCTCCAGGCTCTACAGTCCAACGTCTGGTCTCTGAAGTCTCTGCTGCCCCCTAAAGGATCCGGTCTGACCAGGACTCAGATCAACTCAGCGCTGTCCTGGTCCTGCAGGACGCTGTCTTCTGACCCTCAGACAGGAGACAGTCTCAGGTAAACCCTCACCTGCTCAGGTAAACGTCTAGTGACACAGAAGTAGACTTTGATGTGCTGTTAGGCCCCACCCCTGTGGCTAATGAGCGTGTTTATAGTAACCCTATATGTATTGCTAGGCCCCGCCCCCTGTAGCTAGTAGGCGTGTCTATTGTATCTCTGGCTGTGTTCGATGAGCCAGTTCTGCACAGATTAGACCAGCGGTGATCGGCGAGCGGTGCATGCCGGTTAGATTTGTGTCTGACTTGCTCTGACGTCATGCATACGTAGACAACGATAACCTCGTGAGATCAAGGCGGCTGCAGATTTTGGAGCAAGGCGCTGCAGTTGCTCTCCCTCGGCTGCAAAACCTAGAGGATGACGGGAAACGCCTGGCTCTCACCTGATCTAAGATCTGATTGGTTCACATGTTGATCCAAACATCCGGTGGTAGAACATGAAATGTTAGTTGGTCACATGTATTCTGTAAATCATGTTATGTTGATGATGACAACTATATAGGCCATAAAGAGAAATGTGTTTTGTGTTCTTTTGTCACGTTTCCTATGAGCACACTGAAGCTACAGCTGATAACCTTTACTTATTATTACAGTCATGTCTCCATATACAATATATGATATCCACAAGCACGTGAGGATGTTTCAGCTGCTAACAGGCACCAGAATTAAAATAAAACATTAAACAAGTATGAACGCTAACGCGATATCTTCAGCCATCATCACCCCCGAGCTACACATGCAGGGAAATCTGTCCGATTTAAACGCCGGCTTTCAGCCACGCCCCCTGCTGCTTCCGTCTGCTCTCGTCTGCTTTCCAGGCGAGGCGCAGCTCAACTCGAACAAGCCCTCTCTCTTTATTGCTAGCCCCGCCCCTTGCTGCTAGTGGGCGTGCCTATAATAACTGTCTTTGTTGCTAAGCCCCGCCCCTTGCTGCTAGTGGGCGTGCCTATAATAACTGTCTTTGTTGCTAAGCCCCGCCCCTTGCTGCTAGTGGGTGTGATATAATAACCCTCTTTATTGCTAGCCCCGCCCCTTGCTGCTAGTGGGCGTGTCTATAATAAGTCTTTGTTGCTAGGCCCCGCCCCTTGCTGCTAGTGGGCGTGTCTATAATAACTCTCTCTTTGTTGCTAGGCCCCGCCCCTTGCTGCTAGTGGGCGTGTCTATAATAACTGTCTTTGTTGCTAAGCCCCGCCCTTTGCTGCTAGTGGGCGTGTCTATAATAACTCTCTCTTTGTTGCTAGGCCCCGCCCCTTGCTGCTAGTGGGCGTGTCTATAATAACTCTCTCTTTGTTGCTAGGCCCCGCCCTTTGCTGCTAGTGGGCGTGTCTATAATAACTCTCTCTTTGTTGCTAGGCCCCGCCCCTTGCTGCTAGTGGGCGTGTCTATAATAACTCTCTCTTTGTTGCTAGGCCCTACCCCTTGCTGCTAGTGGGCGTGTCTATAATAACTCTTTGTTGCTAGGCCCCGCCCCTTGCTGCTAGTGGGCGTGTCTATAATAACTCTCTCTTTGTTGCTAGGCCCCGCCCTTTGCTGCTAGTGGGCGTGTCTATAATAACTCTCTCTTTGTTGCTAGGCCCCGCCCCTTGCTGCTAGTGGGCGTGTCTATAATAACTCTCTCTTTGTTGCTAGGCCCCGCCCCTTGCTGCTAGTGGGCATGTCTATAATAACTCTCTCTTTGTTGCTAGGCCCCGCCCCTTGCTGCTAGTGGGCGTGTCTATAATAACTCTCTCTTTGTTGCTAGGCCCTACCCCTTGCTGCTAGTGGGCGTGTCTATAATAACTCTCTTTGTTGCTAGGCCCCGCCCCTTGCTGCTAGTGGGCGTGCTCCAGCTTCCCTCCCTGACGTCTGAATTCAGTCAAACTTTGCAGCTCAGGGATGCTACTGGAGCTGTGTGCTGTGTCGTCACGGAAACCAGTAAGGAGGATACGGGACGTCAGACGGCTTCCTTCAACACTGCTTGGATAGGTATACACACACACACACACACACGCACACACACACACACACACACACACACACACACACACACACACACACACACACACACACACACACCTAACCTGGCTCTAGGAACACAGAGCTAGTGTGTGTCTGTGTTTCAGGATGTCTGGTGTGTGTTCGTCAGTTCACCATGGTAACAGAGAGAGCCCTCCAATCAGATTTCCCTTCCTATCAACATCTGGATGAGGACAAGTTCATCACATTCAGAAGCTACAGGTAGGTACACACACACACACACACACACACCACCACCAAACTGAGGACATCAGTACCAAACTGAAGACATCAGTACCAAACTGAGGACATTAGTACCAAACTGAGGACATCAGTACCAAACTTAAGACATCAGTACCAAACTGAGGACATCAGTACCAAACTTAAGACATCAGTACCAAACCGAGCACATCCGTACCAAACTGAGGACATCAGTACCAAACTGAAGACTTCAGTACCAAACTGAGGACTTCAGTACCAAACCGAGGACATCAGTACCAAACTGAGGACATCAGTACCAAACTGAGGACATCAGTACCAAACTGAGGACATCAGTACCAAACCGAGGACATCAGTACCAAACCGAGGACATCAGTACCAAACCGAGGACATCAGTACCAAACTGAGGACATCAGTACCAAACTTAAGACATCAGTACCAAACTGAGGACATCAGTACCAAACTTAAGACATCAGTACCAAACCGAGCACATCCGTACCAAACTGAGGACATCAGTACGAAACTGAAGACTTCAGTACCAAACTTAAGACATCAGTACCAAACTGAGGACATCAGTACCAAACTTAAGACATCAGTACCAAACTTAAGACATCAGTACCAAACTGAGGACATCAGTACCAAACTGAGGACTTCAGTACCAAACTTAAGACATCAGTACCAAACTTAAGACATCAGTACCAAACTTAAGACATCAGTACCAAACTGAGGACATCAGTACCAAACTTAAGACATCAGTACCAAACTTAAGACATCAGTACCAAACTTAAGACATCAGTACCAAACTGAAGACATCAGTACCAAACTGAGGACATCAGTACCAAACTGAAGACATCAGTACCAAACTGAGGACATCAGTACCAAACTGAAGACATCAGTACCAAACTGAGGATATCAGTACCAAACTGAAGACATCAGTACCAAACTGAAGACATCAGTACCAAAGTGATGACATCATTACCAAAGTGAAGACTTCAGTACCAAACTGAAGACATCAGTACCAAACTGAGGACATCATTACCAAACTGAAGACTTCAGTACCAAACTGAGGACTTCAGTACCAAACTGAAGACATCAGTACCAAACTGAGGACATCAGTACCAAACTGAAGACATCAGTACCAAACTGAGGACATCATTACCAAACTGAAGACTTCAGTACCAAACTGAGGACTTCAGTACCAAACTGAAGACATCAGTACCAAACTGAAGACATCAGTACCAAACTGAGGACATCAGTACCAAACTGAAGACATCAGTACCAAACTGAAGACATCAGTACCAAACTGAGGACATCAGTACCAAACTGAAGACATCAGTACCAAACTGAGGATATCAGTACCAAACTGAAGACATCAGTACCAAACTTAAGACATCAGTACCAAACTGAAGACTTCAGTACCAAACTTAAGACATCAGTACTAAACTGAAGACATCAGTACCAAACTGAAGACATCAGTACCAAACTGAAGACATCAGTACCAAACTGAGGACTTCAGTACCAAACTGAAGACATCAGTACCAAACTGAGGACATCAGTACCAAACTGAGGACATCAGTACCAAACTTAAGACATCAGTACCAAACTGAGGACATCAGTACCAAACTGAGGACATCAGTACCAAACTGAAGACATCAGTACCAAACTGAGGACTTCAGTACCAAACTGAAGACATCAGTACCAAACTGAGGACATCAGTACCAAACTGAGGACATCAGTACCAAACTTAAGACATCAGTACCAAACTGAGGACATCAGTACCAAACTGAGGACTTCAGTACCAAACTGAAGACATCAGTACCAAACTGAAGACATCAGTACCAAACTGAAGACATCAGTACCAAACTGAGGACTTCAGTACCAAACTGAAGACATCAGTACAAAACTTAAGACATCAGTACCAAACTGAAGACATCAGTACCAAACTGAGGACTTCAGTACCAAACTGAAGACATCAGTACCAAACTGAGGACATCAGTACCAAACTGAGGACATCAGTACCAAACTTAAGACATCAGTACCAAACTGAGGACATCAGTACCAAACTGAGGACATCTGTACCAAACTGAGGACATCAGTACCAAACTGAGGACATCAGTACCAAACTTAAGACATCAGTACCAAACTGAGTATATCAGTACCAAACTGAAGACATCAGTACCAAACTTAAGACATCAGTACCAAACTGAGGATATCAGTACCAAACTGAAGACATCAGTACCAAACTTAAGACATCAGTACCAAACTTAAGACATCAGTACCAAACTTAAGACATCAGTACCAAACTGAGGACATCAGTACCAAACTGAGGACATCAGTACAAAACTGAGGACATCAGTACCAAACTGAGGACATCAGTACAAAACTGAGGACATCAGTACCAAACTTAAGACATCAGTACCAAACTGAGGACATCAGTACCAAACTGAGGACATCAGTACCAAACTTAAGACATCAGTACCAAACCGAGCACATCAGTACCAAACTGAGGACATCAGTACCAAACTGAGGACATCAGTACCAAACTGAGGACATCAGTACCAAACTGAAGACATCAGTACCAAACTGAGGACTTCAGTACCAAACTGAAGACATCAGTACCAAACTGAGGACATCAGTACCAAACTGAGGACATCAGTACCAAACTTAAGACATCAGTACCAAACTGAGGACATCAGTACCAAACTGAGGACATCAGTACCAAACTTAAGACATCAGTACCAAACTTAAGACATCAGTACCAAACCGAGCACATCTGTACCAAACTGAGGACATCAGTACCAAACTGAGGACATCAGTACCAAACTGAGGACATCAGTACCAAACTTAAGACATCAGTACCAAACTGAGGACATCAGTACCAAACTTAAGACATCAGTACCAAACCGAGGACATCAGTACCAAACTGAAGACATCAGTACCAAACGGAGGACATCAGTACCAAACTTAAGACATCAGTACCAAACTGAGGACATCAGTACCAAACTTAAGACATCAGTACCAAACTGAGGACATCAGTACCAAACTGAGGACATCAGTACCAAACTTAAGACATCAGTACCAAACTGAGGACATCAGTACCAAACTTAAGACATCAGTACCAAACTGAGGACATCAGTACCAAACTGAGGACATCAGTACCAAACTTAAGACATCAGTACCAAACCGAGCACATCCGTACCAAACTGAGGACATCAGTACCAAACTGAAGACTTCAGTACCAAACTGAGGACTTCAGTACCAAACTGAGGACATCAGTACCAAACTGAGGACATCAGTACCAAACTTAAGACATCAGTACCAAACTGAGGTCATCAGTACCAAACTGAGGACATCAGTACCAAACTGAGGACATCAGTACCAAACTTAAGACATCAGTACCAAACTGAGGACATCAGTACCAAACTTAAGACATCAGTACCAAACTGAGGACATCAGTACCAAACTGAAGACATCAGTACCAAACTGAGGACATCAGTACCAAACTTAAGACATCAGTACCAAACTGAGGACATCAGTACCAAACTGAGGACATCAGTACCAAACTGAAGACATCAGTACCAAACTGAAGACATCAGTACCAAACTGAGGACATCAGTACCAAACTGAAGACATCAGTACCAAACTGAAGACATCAGTACCAAACTGAGGACATCAGTACCAAACTTAATACATCAGTACCAAACTGAGGACATCAGTACCAAACTGGGGACATCAGTACCAAACTTAAGACATCAGTACCAAAGTGATGACATCATTACCAAACTTAAGACATCAGTACCAAACTTAAGACATCAGTTCCAAAGTGATGACATCAGTACCAAACTGAAGACTTCAGTACCAAACTTAAGACATCAGTTCCAAAGTGATGACATCATTACCAAACTGAAGACTTCAGTACCAAACTTAAGACATCAGTACCAAACTTAAGACATCAGTTCCAAAGTGATGACATCAGTACCAAACTGAGGACATCAGTACCAAACTTAAGACATCAGTACAAAACTGAGGACATCAGTACCAAACTGAGGACATCAGTACCAAACTTAAGACATCAGTACCAAAGTGATGACATCATTACCAAACTGAAGACATCAGTACCAAACTGAGGACATCAGTACCAAACTGAAGACTTCAGTACCAAACTGAAGACATCAGTACCAAACTGAGGACATCAGTACCAAACTGAAGACATCAGTACCAAACTGAGGACATCAGCACCAAACTGAAGACATCAGTACCAAACTGAGGACATCAGTCCCAAAATGAAGACATCAGTACCAAACTGAGGACATCAGTACCAAACTGAAGACATCAGTACCAAACTGAGGACATCAGTACCAAACTGAGGACATCAGTACCAAACTGAAGACATCAGTACCAAACTGAGGACATCAGTACCAAACTTAAGACATCAGTACCAAAGTGATGACATCAGTACCAAACTGAAGACATCAGTACCAAACTTAAGACATCAGTACCAAACTGAGGACATCAGTACCAAACTGAAGACTTCAGTACCAAACTGAGGACTTCAGTACCAAATTTAAGACATCAGTACCAAACTGAGGACATCAGTACCAAACTTAAGACATCAGTACCAAACTTAAGACATCAGTACCAAACTGAGGACATCAGTACCAAACTTAAGACATCAGTACCAAACTGAGGACATCAGTACCAAACTGAGGACATCAGTACCAAACTTAAGACATCAGTACCAAACTGAGGACATCAGTACCAAACTGAAGACATCAGTACCAAACTGAGGACATCAGTACCAAACTGAGGACATCAGTACCAAATTGAGGACATCAGTACCAAACTTAAGACATCAGTACCAAACTGAGGACATCAGTACCAAACTGAAGACATCAGTACCAAACTGAGGACATCAGTACCAAACTGAAGACATCAGTACCAAACTGAGGACATCAGTACCAAACTGAAGACATCAGTACCAAACTGAAGACATCAGTACCAAACTGAGGACATCAGTACCAAACTGAGGACATCAGTACCAAACTGAGGACATCAGTACCAAACTGAAGACATCAGTACCAAACCAAGGACATCAGTACCAAACTGAGGACATCAGTACCAAACTTAAGACATCAGTACCAAACTGAGGACATCAGTACCAAACTTAAGACATCAGTACCAAACCGAGCACATCCGTACCAAACTGAGGACATCAGTACCAAACTGAAGACTTCAGTACCAAACTGAGGACTTCAGTACCAAACTGAGGACATCAGTACCAAACTGAGGACATCAGTACCAAACTGAGGACATCAGTACCAAACTGAGGACATCAGTACCAAACCGAGGACATCAGTACCAAACCGAGGACATCAGTACCAAACCGAGGACATCAGTACCAAACCGAGGACATCAGTACCAAACTGAGGACATCAGTACCAAACTTAAGACATCAGTACCAAACTGAGGACATCAGTACCAAACTTAAGACATCAGTACCAAACCGAGCACATCCGTACCAAACTGAGGACATCAGTACCAAACTGAAGACTTCAGTACCAAACTGAGGACTTCAGTACCAAACTTAAGACATCAGTACCAAACTGAGGACATCAGTACCAAACTGAGGACATCAGTACCAAACTTAAGACATCAGTACCAAACTTAAGACATCAGTACCAAACTGAGGACATCAGTACCAAACTGAGGACTTCAGTACCAAACTTAAGACATCAGTACCAAACTTAAGACATCAGTACCAAACTGAGGACATCAGTACCAAACTTAAGACATCAGTACCAAACTTAAGACATCAGTACCAAACTTAAGACATCAGTACCAAACTGAAGACATCAGTACCAAACTGAAGACATCAGTACCAAACTGAGGACTTCAGTACCAAACTGAGGACTTCAATACCAAACTGAAGACATCAGTACCAAACTGAAGACATCAGTACCAAACTGAAGACATCAGTACCAAACTTAAGACATCAGTACCAAACCGAGGACATCAGTACCAAACCGAGGACATCAGTACCAAACTTAAGACTTCAGTACCAAACTTAAGACATCAGTACCAAACTGAAGACATCAGTACCAAACTGAAGACATCAGTACCAAACTGAGGACTTCAGTACCAAACTGAGGACTTCAATACCAAACTGAAGACATCAGTACCAAACTGAAGACATCAGTACCAAACTGAAGACATCAGTACCAAACTTAAGACATCAGTACCAAACTTAAGACATCAGTACCAAACTTAAGACATCAGTACCAAACTGAAGACATCAGTACCAAACTGAAGACATCAGTACCAAACTGAGGACTTCAGTACCAAACTGAGGACTTCAGTACCAAACTGAGGACTTCAATACCAAACTGAAGACATCAGTACCAAACTGAAGACATCAGTACCAAACTGAAGACATCAGTACCAAACTTAAGACATCAGTACCAAACCGAGGACATCAGTACCAAACCGAGGACATCAGTACCAAACTTAAGACTTCAGTACCAAACTGAGGACTTCAGTACCAAACTTAAGACATCAGTACCAAACTGAAGACATCAGTACCAAACTGAAGACATCAGTACCAAACTTAAGACATCAGTACCAAACTTAAGACATCAGTACCAAACTTAAGACATCAGTACCAAACCGAGGACATCAGTACCAAACTGAGGACTTCAGTACCAAACCGAGGACATCAGTACCAAACCGAGGACATCAGTACCAAACCGAGGACATCAGTACCAAACCGAGAACATCAGTACCAAACTGAGAACATCAGTACCAAACTGAGGACATCAGTACCAAACTGAAGACATCAGTACCAAACTGAAGACATCAGTACCAATCTGAGGACTTCAGTACCAAACTGAAGACATCAGTACCAAACTGAAGACATCAGTACCAAACTTAAGACATCAGTACCAAACCGA
The DNA here is from genome assembly GCF_043380555.1 of Nothobranchius furzeri. NCBI lineage: Eukaryota > Metazoa > Chordata > Actinopteri > Cyprinodontiformes > Nothobranchiidae > Nothobranchius > Nothobranchius furzeri. Next base: position 101,345,491 of record NC_091742.1, on the reverse strand, counting down.
GGACATCAGTACCAAACTGAGGACTTCAGTACCAAACTGAAGACATCAGTACCAAACTGAGGACATCAGTACCAAACTGAAGACATCAGTACCAAACTTAAGACATCAGTACCAAACTGAAGACATCAGTACCAAACTTAAGACATCAGTACCAAACTGAGGATATCAGTACCAAACCGAGGACATCAGTACCAAACCGAGGACATCAGTACCAAACCGAGGACATCAGTACCAAACCGAGGACATCAGTACCAAACCGAGAACATCAGTACCAAACTGAGGACATCAGTACCAAACTGAGGACATCAGTACCAAACTGAAGACATCAGTACCAAACTGAAGACATCAGTACCAAACTGAAGACATCAGTACCAATCTGAGGACTTCAGTACCAAACTGAAGACATCAGTACCAAACTGAAGACATCAGTACCAAACTGAAGACATCAGTACCAAACTGAAGACATCAGTACCAAACTGAAGACATCAGTACCAATCTGAGGACTTCAGTACCAAACTGAAGACATCAGTACCAAACTGAAGACATCAGTACCAAACTGAAGACATCAGTACCAAACTTAAGACATCAGTACCAAACTTAAGACATCAGTACCAAACTTAAGACATCAGTACCAAACTGAAGACATCAGTACCAAACTGAAGACATCAGTACCAAACTGAGGACTTCAGTACCAAACTGAAGACATCAGTACCAAACTTAAGACATCAGTACCAAACTTAAGACATCAGTACCAAACTGAAGACATCAGTACCAAACTGAAGACATCAGTACCAAACTGAGGACTTCAGTACCAAACTGAGGACTTCAATACCAAACTGAAGACATCAGTACCAAACTGAAGACATCAGTACCAAACTTAAGACATCAGTACCAAACCGAGGACATCAGTACCAAACTTAAGACTTCAGTACCAAACTGAGGACATCAGTACCAAACTTAAGACATCAGTACCAAACTGAGGACATCAGTACCAAACTGAAGACATCAGTACCAAACTGAGGACATCAGTACCAAACTGAGGACATCAGTACCAAACTGAAGACATCAGTACCAAACTGAGGACATCAGTACCAAATTGAGGACATCAGTACCAAACTTAAGACATCAGTACCAAACTGAGGACATCAGTACCAAACTGAAGACATCAGTACCAAACTGAGGACATCAGTACCAAACTGAAGACATCAGTACCAAACTGAGGACATCAGTACCAAACTTAAGACATCAGTACCAAACTTAAGACATCAGTACCAAACTTAAGACATCAGTACCAAACTGAGGACATCAGTACCAAACTGAGGACATCAGTACAAAACTGAGGACATCAGTACCAAACTGAGGACATCAGTACAAAACTGAGGACATCAGTACCAAACTTAAGACATCAGTACCAAACTGAGGACATCAGTACCAAACTGAGGACATCAGTACCAAACTTAAGACATCAGTACCAAACCGAGCACATCAGTACCAAACTGAGGACATCAGTACCAAACTGAGGACATCAGTACCAAACTGAGGACATCAGTACCAAACTGAAGACATCAGTACCAAACTGAGGACTTCAGTACCAAACTGAAGACATCAGTACCAAACTGAGGACATCAGTACCAAACTGAGGACATCAGTACCAAACTTAAGACATCAGTACCAAACTGAGGACATCAGTACCAAACTGAGGACATCAGTACCAAACTTAAGACATCAGTACCAAACTTAAGACATCAGTACCAAACCGAGCACATCTGTACCAAACTGAGGACATCAGTACCAAACTGAGGACATCAGTACCAAACTGAGGACATCAGTACCAAACTTAAGACATCAGTACCAAACTGAGGACATCAGTACCAAACTTAAGACATCAGTACCAAACCGAGGACATCAGTACCAAACTGAAGACATCAGTACCAAACGGAGGACATCAGTACCAAACTTAAGACATCAGTACCAAACTGAGGACATCAGTACCAAACTTAAGACATCAGTACCAAACTGAGGACATCAGTACCAAACTGAGGACATCAGTACCAAACTTAAGACATCAGTACCAAACTGAGGACATCAGTACCAAACTTAAGACATCAGTACCAAACTGAGGACATCAGTACCAAACTGAGGACATCAGTACCAAACTTAAGACATCAGTACCAAACCGAGCACATCCGTACCAAACTGAGGACATCAGTACCAAACTGAAGACTTCAGTACCAAACTGAGGACTTCAGTACCAAACTGAGGACATCAGTACCAAACTGAGGACATCAGTACCAAACTTAAGACATCAGTACCAAACTGAGGTCATCAGTACCAAACTGAGGACATCAGTACCAAACTGAGGACATCAGTACCAAACTTAAGACATCAGTACCAAACTGAGGACATCAGTACCAAACTTAAGACATCAGTACCAAACTGAGGACATCAGTACCAAACTGAAGACATCAGTACCAAACTGAGGACATCAGTACCAAACTTAAGACATCAGTACCAAACTGAGGACATCAGTACCAAACTGAGGACATCAGTACCAAACTGAAGACATCAGTACCAAACTGAAGACATCAGTACCAAACTGAGGACATCAGTACCAAACTGAAGACATCAGTACCAAACTGAAGACATCAGTACCAAACTGAGGACATCAGTACCAAACTTAATACATCAGTACCAAACTGAGGACATCAGTACCAAACTGGGGACATCAGTACCAAACTTAAGACATCAGTACCAAAGTGATGACATCATTACCAAACTTAAGACATCAGTACCAAACTTAAGACATCAGTTCCAAAGTGATGACATCAGTACCAAACTGAAGACTTCAGTACCAAACTTAAGACATCAGTTCCAAAGTGATGACATCATTACCAAACTGAAGACTTCAGTACCAAACTTAAGACATCAGTACCAAACTTAAGACATCAGTTCCAAAGTGATGACATCAGTACCAAACTGAGGACATCAGTACCAAACTTAAGACATCAGTACAAAACTGAGGACATCAGTACCAAACTGAGGACATCAGTACCAAACTTAAGACATCAGTACCAAAGTGATGACATCATTACCAAACTGAAGACATCAGTACCAAACTGAGGACATCAGTACCAAACTGAAGACTTCAGTACCAAACTGAAGACATCAGTACCAAACTGAGGACATCAGTACCAAACTGAAGACATCAGTACCAAACTGAGGACATCAGCACCAAACTGAAGACATCAGTACCAAACTGAGGACATCAGTCCCAAAATGAAGACATCAGTACCAAACTGAGGACATCAGTACCAAACTGAAGACATCAGTACCAAACTGAGGACATCAGTACCAAACTGAGGACATCAGTACCAAACTGAAGACATCAGTACCAAACTGAGGACATCAGTACCAAACTTAAGACATCAGTACCAAAGTGATGACATCAGTACCAAACTGAAGACATCAGTACCAAACTTAAGACATCAGTACCAAACTGAGGACATCAGTACCAAACTGAAGACTTCAGTACCAAACTGAGGACTTCAGTACCAAATTTAAGACATCAGTACCAAACTGAGGACATCAGTACCAAACTTAAGACATCAGTACCAAACTTAAGACATCAGTACCAAACTGAGGACATCAGTACCAAACTTAAGACATCAGTACCAAACTGAGGACATCAGTACCAAACTGAGGACATCAGTACCAAACTTAAGACATCAGTACCAAACTGAGGACATCAGTACCAAACTGAAGACATCAGTACCAAACTGAGGACATCAGTACCAAACTGAGGACATCAGTACCAAATTGAGGACATCAGTACCAAACTTAAGACATCAGTACCAAACTGAGGACATCAGTACCAAACTGAAGACATCAGTACCAAACTGAGGACATCAGTACCAAACTGAAGACATCAGTACCAAACTGAGGACATCAGTACCAAACTGAAGACATCAGTACCAAACTGAAGACATCAGTACCAAACTGAGGACATCAGTACCAAACTGAGGACATCAGTACCAAACTGAGGACATCAGTACCAAACTGAAGACATCAGTACCAAACCAAGGACATCAGTACCAAACTGAGGACATCAGTACCAAACTTAAGACATCAGTACCAAACTGAGGACATCAGTACCAAACTTAAGACATCAGTACCAAACCGAGCACATCCGTACCAAACTGAGGACATCAGTACCAAACTGAAGACTTCAGTACCAAACTGAGGACTTCAGTACCAAACTGAGGACATCAGTACCAAACTGAGGACATCAGTACCAAACTGAGGACATCAGTACCAAACCGAGGACATCAGTACCAAACCGAGGACATCAGTACCAAACCGAGGACATCAGTACCAAACCGAGGACATCAGTACCAAACTGAGGACATCAGTACCAAACTTAAGACATCAGTACCAAACTGAGGACATCAGTACCAAACTTAAGACATCAGTACCAAACCGAGCACATCCGTACCAAACTGAGGACATCAGTACCAAACTGAAGACTTCAGTACCAAACTGAGGACTTCAGTACCAAACTTAAGACATCAGTACCAAACTGAGGACATCAGTACCAAACTGAGGACATCAGTACCAAACTTAAGACATCAGTACCAAACTTAAGACATCAGTACCAAACTGAGGACATCAGTACCAAACTGAGGACTTCAGTACCAAACTTAAGACATCAGTACCAAACTTAAGACATCAGTACCAAACTGAGGACATCAGTACCAAACTTAAGACATCAGTACCAAACTTAAGACATCAGTACCAAACTTAAGACATCAGTACCAAACTGAAGACATCAGTACCAAACTGAAGACATCAGTACCAAACTGAGGACTTCAGTACCAAACTGAGGACTTCAATACCAAACTGAAGACATCAGTACCAAACTGAAGACATCAGTACCAAACTGAAGACATCAGTACCAAACTTAAGACATCAGTACCAAACCGAGGACATCAGTACCAAACCGAGGACATCAGTACCAAACTTAAGACTTCAGTACCAAACTTAAGACATCAGTACCAAACTGAAGACATCAGTACCAAACTGAAGACATCAGTACCAAACTGAGGACTTCAGTACCAAACTGAGGACTTCAATACCAAACTGAAGACATCAGTACCAAACTGAAGACATCAGTACCAAACTGAAGACATCAGTACCAAACTTAAGACATCAGTACCAAACTTAAGACATCAGTACCAAACTTAAGACATCAGTACCAAACTTAAGACATCAGTACCAAACTGAAGACATCAGTACCAAACTGAAGACATCAGTACCAAACTGAGGACTTCAGTACCAAACTGAGGACTTCAGTACCAAACTGAGGACTTCAATACCAAACTGAAGACATCAGTACCAAACTGAAGACATCAGTACCAAACTGAAGACATCAGTACCAAACTTAAGACATCAGTACCAAACCGAGGACATCAGTACCAAACCGAGGACATCAGTACCAAACTTAAGACTTCAGTACCAAACTGAGGACTTCAGTACCAAACTTAAGACATCAGTACCAAACTGAAGACATCAGTACCAAACTGAAGACATCAGTACCAAACTTAAGACATCAGTACCAAACTTAAGACATCAGTACCAAACTTAAGACATCAGTACCAAACCGAGGACATCAGTACCAAACTGAGGACTTCAGTACCAAACCGAGGACATCAGTACCAAACCGAGGACATCAGTACCAAACCGAGGACATCAGTACCAAACCGAGAACATCAGTACCAAACTGAGAACATCAGTACCAAACTGAGGACATCAGTACCAAACTGAAGACATCAGTACCAAACTGAAGACATCAGTACCAATCTGAGGACTTCAGTACCAAACTGAAGACATCAGTACCAAACTGAAGACATCAGTACCAAACTTAAGACATCAGTACCAAACCGAGGACATCAGTACCAAACTGAGGACTTCAGTACCAAACTGAAGACATCAGTACCAAACTGAGGACATCAGTACCAAACTGAAGACATCAGTACCAAACTTAAGACATCAGTACCAAACTGAAGACATCAGTACCAAACTTAAGACATCAGTACCAAACTGAGGATATCAGTACCAAACCGAGGACATCAGTACCAAACCGAGGACATCAGTACCAAACCGAGGACATCAGTACCAAACCGAGGACATCAGTACCAAACCGAGAACATCAGTACCAAACTGAGGACATCAGTACCAAACTGAAGACATCAGTACCAAACTGAAGACATCAGTACCAAACTGAAGACATCAGTACCAATCTGAGGACTTCAGTACCAAACTGAAGACATCAGTACCAAACTGAAGACATCAGTACCAAACTGAAGACATCAGTACCAAACTGAAGACATCAGTACCAATCTGAGGACTTCAGTACCAAACTGAAGACATCAGTACCAAACTGAAGACATCAGTACCAAACTGAAGACATCAGTACCAAACTTAAGACATCAGTACCAAACTTAAGACATCAGTACCAAACTTAAGACATCAGTACCAAACTGAAGACATCAGTACCAAACTGAAGACATCAGTACCAAACTGAGGACTTCAGTACCAAACTGAAGACATCAGTACCAAACTTAAGACATCAGTACCAAACTTAAGACATCAGTACCAAACTGAAGACATCAGTACCAAACTGAAGACATCAGTACCAAACTGAGGACTTCAGTACCAAACTGAGGACTTCAATACCAAACTGAAGACATCAGTACCAAACTGAAGACATCAGTACCAAACTTAAGACATCAGTACCAAACCGAGGACATCAGTACCAAACTTAAGACTTCAGTACCAAACTGAGGACATCAGTACCAAACTTAAGACATCAGTACCAAACTGAGGACATCAGTACCAAACTGAAGACATCAGTACCAAACTGAGGACATCAGTACCAAACTGAGGACATCAGTACCAAACTGAAGACATCAGTACCAAACTGAGGACATCAGTACCAAATTGAGGACATCAGTACCAAACTTAAGACATCAGTACCAAACTGAGGACATCAGTACCAAACTGAAGACATCAGTACCAAACTGAGGACATCAGTACCAAACTGAAGACATCAGTACCAAACTGAGGACATCAGTACCAAACTTAAGACATCAGTACCAAACTTAAGACATCAGTACCAAACTTAAGACATCAGTACCAAACTGAAGACATCAGTACCAAACTGAAGACATCAGTACCAAACTGAGGACTTCAGTACCAAACTGAGGACTTCAGTACCAAACTTAAGACATCAGTACCAAACTTAAGACATCAGTACCAAACTTAAGACATCAGTACCAAACTGAAGACATCAGTACCAAACTGAAGACATCAGTACCAAACTGAGGACTTCAATACCAAACTGAAGACATCAGTACCAAACTGAAGACATCAGTACCAAACTTAAGACATCAGTACCAAACCGAGGACATCAGTACCAAACCGAGGACATCAGTACCAAACTTAAGACTTCAGTACCAAACTGAGGACATCAGTACCAAACTTAAGACATCAGTACCAAACTGAGGACATCAGTACCAAACTGAAGACATCAGTACCAAACTGAGGACATCAGTACCAAACTGAGGACATCAGTACCAAACTGAAGACATCAGTACCAAACTGAGGACATCAGTACCAAATTGAGGACATCAGTACCAAACTTAAGACATCAGTACCAAACTGAGGACATCAGTACCAAACTGAAGACATCAGTACCAAACTGAGGACATCAGTACCAAACTGAAGACATCAGTAACAAACTGAGGACATCAGTACCAAACTGAAGACATCAGTACCAAACTGAAGACATCAGTACCAAACTGAGGACATCAGTACCAAACTGAGGACATCAGTACCAAACTGAGGACATCAGTACCAAACTGAAGACATCAGTACCAAACCAAGGACATCAGTACCAAACTGAGGACATCAGTACCAAACTTAAGACATCAGTACCAAACTGAGGACATCAGTACCAAACTTAAGACATCAGTACCAAACCGAGCACATCCGTACCAAACTGAGGACATCAGTACCAAACTGAAGACTTCAGTACCAAACTGAGGACTTCAGTACCAAACTGAGGACATCAGTACCAAACTGAGGACATCAGTACCAAACTGAGGACATCAGTACCAAACTGAGGACATCAGTACCAAACCGAGGACATCAGTACCAAACCGAGGACATCAGTACCAAACCGAGGACATCAGTACCAAACTGAGGACATAAGTACCAAACTTAAGACATCAGTACCAAACTGAGGACATCAGTACCAAACTTAAGACATCAGTACCAAACCGAGCACATCCGTACCAAACTGAGGACATCAGTACCAAACTGAAGACTTCAGTACCAAACTGAGGACTTCAGTACCAAACTTAAGACATCAGTACCAAACTGAGGACATCAGTACCAAACTTAAGACATCAGTACCAAACTTAAGACATCAGTACCAAACTTAAGACATCAGTACCAAACTGAGGACATCAGTACCAAACTGAGGACTTCAGTACCAAACTTAAGACATCAGTACCAAACTTAAGACATCAGTACCAAACTTAAGACATCAGTACCAAACTTAAGACATCAGTACCAAACTTAAGACATCAGTACCAAACTTAAGACATCAGTACCAAACTGAAGACATCAGTACCAAACTGAAGACATCAGTACCAAACTGAGGACTTCAGTACCAAACTGAGGACTTCAATACCAAACTGAAGACATCAGTACCAAACTGAAGACATCAGTACCAAACTTAAGACATAAGTACCAAACCGAGGACATCAGTACCAAACCGAGGACATCAGTACCAAACTTAAGACTTCAGTACCAAACTTAAGACATCAGTACCAAACTGAAGACATCAGTACCAAACTGAAGACATCAGTACCAAACTGAGGACTTCAGTACCAAACTGAGGACTTCAATACCAAACTGAAGACATCAGTACCAAACTGAAGACATCAGTACCAAACTTAAGACATCAGTACCAAACTTAAGACATCAGTACCAAACTTAAGACATCAGTACCAAACTTAAGACATCAGTACCAAACTGAAGACATCAGTACCAAACTGAGGACTTCAGTACCAAACTGAGGACTTCAATACCAAACTGAAGACATCAGTACCAAACTGAAGACATCAGTACCAAACTGAAGACATCAGTACCAAACTTAAGACATCAGTACCAAACCGAGGACATCAGTACCAAACCGAGGACATCAGTACCAAACTGAAGACATCAGTACCAAACTGAGGACATCAGTACCAAACTTAAGACATCAGTACCAAACTTAAGACATCAGTACCAAACTGAAGACATCAGTACCAAACTGAAGACATCAGTACCAAACTGAGGACTTCAGTACCAAACTGAGGACTTCAGTACCAAACTTAAGACATCAGTACCAAACTTAAGACATCAGTACCAAACTTAAGACATCAGTACCAAACTGAAGACATCAGTACCAAACTGAAGACATCAGTACCAAACTGAGGACTTCAGTACCAAACTGAGGACTTCAATACCAAACTGAAGACATCAGTACCAAACTGAAGACATCAGTACCAAACTTAAGACATCAGTACCAAACCGAGGACATCAGTACCAAACCGAGGACATCAGTACCAAACTTAAGACTTCAGTACCAAACTGAGGACATCAGTACCAAACTTAAGACATCAGTACCAAACTGAGGACATCAGTACCAAACTGAAGACATCAGTACCAAACTGAGGACATCAATACCAAACTGAGGACATCAGTACCAAACTGAAGACATCAGTACCAAACTGAGGACATCAGTACCAAATTGAGGACATCAGTACCAAACTGAGGACATCAGTACCAAACTGAAGACATCAGTACCAAACTGAGGACATCAGTACCAAACTGAAGACATCAGTACCAAACTGAGGACATCAGTACCAAACTGAAGACATCAGTACCAAACTGAAGACATCAGTACCAAACTGAGGACATCAGTACCAAACTGAGGACATCAGTACCAAACTGAAGACATCAGTACCAAACCAAGGACATCAGTACCAAACTGAGGACATCAGTACCAAACTTAAGACATCAGTACCAAACTGAGGACATCAGTACCAAACTTAAGACATCAGTACCAAACCGAGCACATCCGTACCAAACTGAGGACATCAGTACCAAACTGAAGACTTCAGTACCAAACTGAGGACTTCAGTACCAAACTGAGGACATCAGTACCAAAGTGATGACATCAGTACCAAACTGAGGACATCAGTACCAAACCGAGGACATCAGTACCAAACCGAGGACATCAGTACCAAACCGAGGACATCAGTACCAAACCGAGGACATCAGTACCAAACTGAGGACATCAGTACCAAACTTAAGACATCAGTACCAAACTGAGCACATCCGTACCAAACTGAGGACATCAGTACCAAACTGAAGACTTCAGTACCAAACTGAGGACTTCAGTACCAAACTTAAGACATCAGTACCAAACTGAGGACATCAGTACCAAACTTAAGACATCAGTACCAAACTTAAGACATCAGTACCAAACTGAGGACATCAGTACCAAACTGAGGACTTCAGTACCAAACTTAAGACATCAGTACCAAACTTAAGACATCAGTACCAAACTGAGGACATCCGTACCAACCTTAAGACATCAGTACCAAACTTAAGACATCAGTACCAAACTTAAGACATCAGTACCAAACTGAAGACATCAGTACCAAACTGAAGACATCAGTACCAAACTGAGGACTTCAGTACCAAACTGAGGACTTCAATACCAAACTGAAGACATCAGTACCAAACTGAAGACATCAGTGCCAAACTGAAGACATCAGTACCAAACTTAAGACATCAGTACCAAACCGAGGACATCAGTACCAAACCGAGGACATCAGTACCAAACTTAAGACTTCAGTACCAAACTTAAGACATCAGTACCAAACTGAAGACATCAGTACCAAACTGAAGACATCAGTACCAAACTGAGGACTTCAGTACCAAACTGAGGACTTCAATACCAAACTGAAGACATCAGTACCAAACTGAGGACATCAGTACCAAACTGAAGACATCAGTACCAAACTTAAGACATCAGTACCAAACTTAAGACATCAGTACCAAACTTAAGACATCAGTACCAAACTGAAGACATCAGTACCAAACTGAAGACATCAGTACCAAACTGAGGACTTCAGTACCAAACTGAGGACTTCAATACCAAACTGAAGACATCAGTACCAAACTGAAGACATCAGTACCAAACTGAAGACATCAGTACCAAACTTAAGACATCAGTACCAAACCGAGGACATCAGTACCAAACCGAGGACATCAGTACCAAACTTAAGACTTCAGTACCAAACTGAGGACTTCAGTACCAAACTTAAGACATCAGTACCAAACTGAAGACATCAGTACCAAACTGAAGACATCAGTACCAAACTGAAGACATCAGTACCAAACTTAAGACATCAGTACCAAACTTAAGACATCAGTACCAAACTTAAGACATCAGTACCAAACCGAGGACATCAGTACCAAACTGAGGACTTCAGTACCAAACCGAGGACATCAGTACCAAACCGAGGACATCAGTACCAAACCGAGGACATCAGTACCAAACCGAGAACATCAGTACCAAACTGAGAACATCAGTACCAAACTGAGGACATCAGTACCAAACTGAAGACATCAGTACCAAACTGAAGACATCAGTACCAATCTGAGGACTTCAGTACCAAACTGAAGACATCAGTACCAAACTGAAGACATCAGTACCAAACTGAAGACATCAGTACCAAACTTAAGACATCAGTACCAAACCGAGGACATCAGTACCAAACTGAGGACTTCAGTACCAAACTGAAGACATCAGTACCAAACTGAGGACATCAGTACCAAACTGAAGACATCAGTACCAAACTTAAGACATCAGTACCAAACTGAAGACATCAGTACCAAACTTAAGACATCAGTACCAAACTGAGGATATCAGTACCAAACCGAGGACATCAGTACCAAACCGAGGACATCAGTACCAAACCGAGGACATCAGTACCAAACCGAGGACATCAGTACCAAACCGAGAACATCAGTACCAAACTGAGGACATCAGTACCAAACTGAAGACATCAGTACCAAACTGAAGACATCAGTACCAAACTGAAGACATCAGTACCAATCTGAGGACTTCAGTACCAAACTGAAGACATCAGTACCAAACTGAAGACATCAGTACCAAACTGAAGACATCAGTACCAAACTGAAGACATCAGTACCAAACTGAAGACATCAGTACCAAACTGAAGACATCAGTACCAAACTGAAGACATCAGTACCAAACTGAAGACATCAGTACCAAACTTAAGACATCAGTACCAAACTTAAGACATCAGTACCAAACTGAAGACATCAGTACCAAACTGAAGACATCAGTACCAAACTGAAGACATCAGTACCAAACTTAAGACATCAGTACCAAACTGAAGACATCAGTACCAAACTGAAGACATCAGTACCAAACTGAAGACATCAGTACCAAACTGAAGACATCAGTACCAAACTTAAGACATCAGTACCAAACTTAAGACATCAGTACCAAACTGAAGACATCAGTACCAAACTGAAGACATCAGTACCAAACTGAGGACTTCAGTACCAAACTGAGGACTTCAATACCAAACTGAAGACATCAGTACCAAACTGAAGACATCAGTACCAAACTGAAGACATCAGTACCAAACTGAAGACATCAGTACCAAACTTAAGACATCAGTACCAAACCGAGGACATCAGTACCAAACCGAGGACATCAGTACCAAACTTAAGACTTCAGTACCAAACTGAGGACTTCAGTACCAAACTTAAGACATCAGTACCAAACTGAAGACATCAGTACCAAACTGAAGACATCAGTACCAAACTGAAGACATCAGTACCAAACTTAAGACATCAGTACCAAACTTAAGACATCAGTACCAAACTTAAGACATCAGTACCAAACCGAGGACATCAGTACCAAACTGAGGACTTCAGTACCAAACCGAGGACATCAGTACCAAACCGAGGACATCAGTACCAAACCGAGGACATCAGTACCAAACCGAGAACATCAGTACCAAACTGAGAACATCAGTACCAAACTGAGGACATCAGTACCAAACTGAAGACATCAGTACCAAACTGAAGACATCAGTACCAATCTGAGGACTTCAGTACCAAACTGAAGACATCAGTACCAAACTGAAGACATCAGTACCAAACTTAAGACATCAGTACCAAACCGAGGACATCAGTACCAAACTGAGGACTTCAGTACCAAACTGAAGACATCAGTACCAAACTGAGGACATCAGTACCAAACTGAAGACATCAGTACCAAACTTAAGACATCAGTACCAAACTGAAGACATCAGTACCAAACTTAAGACATCAGTACCAAACTGAGGATATCAGTACCAAACCGAGGACATCAGTACCAAACCGAGGACATCAGTACCAAACCGAGGACATCAGTACCAAACCGAGGACATCAGTACCAAACCGAGAACATCAGTACCAAACTGAGGACATCAGTACCAAACTGAAGACATCAGTACCAAACTGAAGACATCAGTACCAATCTGAGGACTTCAGTACCAAACTGAAGACATCAGTACCAAACTGAAGACATCAGTACCAAACTGAAGACATCAGTACCAAACTGAAGACATCAGTACCAAACTGAAGACATCAGTACCAATCTGAGGACTTCAGTACCAAACTGAAGACATCAGTACCAAACTGAAGACATCAGTACCAAACTGAAGACATCAGTACCAAACTGAAGACATCAGTACCAAACTGAAGACATCAGTACCAATCTGAGGACTTCAGTACCAAACTGAGGACATCAGTACCAAACTGAGGACATCAGTACCAAACTGAAGACATCAGTACCAAACTGAAGACATCAGTACCAAACTGAAGACATCAGTACCAATCTGAGGACTTCAGTACCAAACTGAAGACATCAGTACCAAACTGAGGACTTCAGTACCAAACTGAGGACTTCAGTACCAAACTGAAGACATCAGTACCAAACTGAAGACATCAGTACCAAACTGAAGACATCAGTACCAAACCGAGGACATCAGTACCAAACTGAGGACTTCAGTACCAAACTGAAGACATCAGTACCAAACTGAAGACATCAGTACCAAACTTAAGACATCAGTACCAAACCGAGGACATCAGTACCAAACTGAGGACTTCAGTACCAAACTGAAGACATCAGTACCAAACTGAAGACATCAGTACCAAACTTAAGACATCAGTACCAAACTGAAGACATCAGTACCAAACTGAAGACATCAGTACCAAACTGAAGACATCAGTACCAAACCGAGGACATCAGTACCAAACCGAGGACATCAGTACCAAACTGAGGACATCAGTACCAAACCGAGGACATCAGTACCAAACTGAGGACTTCAGTACCAAACTGAAGACATCAGTACCAAACTGAGGACTTCAGTACCAAACTGAGGACTTCAATACCAAACTGAAGACATCAGTACCAAACTGAAGACATCAGTACCAAACTGAAGACATCAGTACCAAACTTAAGACATCAGTACCAAACCGAGGACATCAGTACCAAACCGAGGACATCAGTACCAAACTTAAGACTTCAGTACCAAACTGAGGACTTCAGTACCAAACTTAAGACATCAGTACCAAACTGAAGACATCAGTACCAAACTGAAGACATCAGTACCAAACTGAAGACATCAGTACCAAACTTAAGACATCAGTACCAAACTTAAGACATCAGTACCAAACTTAAGACATCAGTACCAAACCGAGGACATCAGTACCAAACTGAGGACTTCAGTACCAAACCGAGGACATCAGTACCAAACCGAGGACATCAGTACCAAACCGAGGACATCAGTACCAAACCGAGAACATCAGTACCAAACTGAGAACATCAGTACCAAACTGAGGACATCAGTACCAAACTGAAGACATCAGTACCAAACTGAAGACATCAGTACCAATCTGAGGACTTCAATACCAAACTGAAGACATCAGTACCAAACTGAAGACATCAGTACCAAACTTAAGACATCAGTACCAAACCGAGGACATCAGTACCAAACTGAGGACTTCAGTACCAAACTGAAGACATCAGTACCAAACTGAGGACATCAGTACCAAACTGAAGACATCAGTACCAAACTTAAGACATCAGTACCAAACTGAAGACATCAGTACCAAACTTAAGACATCAGTACCAAACTGAGGATATCAGTACCAAACCGAGGACATCAGTACCAAACCGAGGACATCAGTACCAAACCGAGGACATCAGTACCAAACCGAGGACATCAGTACCAAACCGAGAACATCAGTACCAAACTGAGGACATCAGTACCAAACTGAAGACATCAGTACCAAACTGAAGACATCAGTACCAAACTGAAGACATCAGTACCAATCTGAGGACTTCAGTACCAAACTGAAGACATCAGTACCAAACTGAAGACATCAGTACCAAACTGAAGACATCAGTACCAAACTGAAGACATCAGTACCAAACTGAAGACATCAGTACCAAACTGAAGACATCAGTACCAAACTGAAGACATCAGTACCAAACTGAAGACATCAGTACCAAACTTAAGACATCAGTACCAAACTTAAGACATCAGTACCAAACTTAAGACATCAGTACCAAACTGAAGACATCAGTACCAAACTGAAGACATCAGTACCAAACTGAAGACATCAGTACCAAACTTAAGACATCAGTACCAAACTGAAGACATCAGTACCAAACTGAAGACATCAGTACCAAACTGAAGACATCAGTACCAAACTTAAGACATCAGTACCAAACTTAAGACATCAGTACCAAACTTAAGACATCAGTACCAAACTGAAGACATCAGTACCAAACTGAAGACATCAGTACCAAACTGAGGACTTCAGTACCAAACTGAGGACTTCAATACCAAACTGAAGACATCAGTACCAAACTGAAGACATCAGTACCAAACTGAAGACATCAGTACCAAACTTAAGACATCAGTACCAAACCGAGGACATCAGTACCAAACCGAGGACATCAGTACCAAACTTAAGACTTCAGTACCAAACTGAGGACTTCAGTACCAAACTTAAGACATCAGTACCAAACTGAAGACATCAGTACCAAACTGAAGACATCAGTACCAAACTGAAGACATCAGTACCAAACTTAAGACATCAGTACCAAACTTAAGACATCAGTACCAAACTTAAGACATCAGTACCAAACCGAGGACATCAGTACCAAACTGAGGACTTCAGTACCAAACCGAGGACATCAGTACCAAACCGAGGACATCAGTACCAAACCGAGGACATCAGTACCAAACCGAGAACATCAGTACCAAACTGAGAACATCAGTACCAAACTGAGGACATCAGTACCAAACTGAAGACATCAGTACCAAACTGAAGACATCAGTACCAATCTGAGGACTTCAGTACCAAACTGAAGACATCAGTACCAAACTGAAGACATCAGTACCAAACTTAAGACATCAGTACCAAACCGAGGACATCAGTACCAAACTGAGGACTTCAGTACCAAACTGAGGACTTCAGTACCAAACTGAAGACATCAGTACCAAACTGAGGACATCAGTACCAAACTGAAGACATCAGTACCAAACTTAAGACATCAGTACCAAACTGAAGACATCAGTACCAAACTTAAGACATCAGTACCAAACTGAGGATATCAGTACCAAACCGAGGACATCAGTACCAAACCGA
The DNA here is from genome assembly GCF_043380555.1 of Nothobranchius furzeri. Taxonomy (NCBI): domain Eukaryota; kingdom Metazoa; phylum Chordata; class Actinopteri; order Cyprinodontiformes; family Nothobranchiidae; genus Nothobranchius; species Nothobranchius furzeri. The sequence continues at coordinate 101,328,631 of NC_091742.1, read as the reverse complement.
GGACATCAGTACCAAACCGAGAACATCAGTACCAAACTGAGGACATCAGTACCAAACTGAAGACATCAGTACCAAACTGAAGACATCAGTACCAAACTGAAGACATCAGTACCAAACTGAAGACATCAGTACCAATCTGAGGACTTCAGTACCAAACTGAAGACATCAGTACCAAACTGAAGACATCAGTACCAAACTGAAGACATCAGTACCAAACTGAAGACATCAGTACCAATCTGAGGACTTCAGTACCAAACTGAGGACATCAGTACCAAACTGAGGACATCAGTACCAAACTGAAGACATCAGTACCAAACTGAAGACATCAGTACCAAACTGAAGACATCAGTACCAATCTGAGGACTTCAGTACCAAACTGAAGACATCAGTACCAAACTGAGGACTTCAGTACCAAACTGAGGACTTCAGTACCAAACTGAAGACATCAGTACCAAACTGAAGACATCAGTACCAAACTGAAGACATCAGTACCAAACCGAGGACATCAGTACCAAACTGAGGACTTCAATACCAAACTGAAGACATCAGTACCAAACTGAAGACATCAGTACCAAACTGAAGACATCAGTACCAAACTGAAGACATCAGTACCAAACTGAAGACATCAGTACCAAACTGAAGACATCAGTACCAAACTGAAGACATCAGTACCAAACCGAGGACATCAGTACCAAACTGAGGACTTCAGTACCAAACTGAAGACATCAGTACCAAACTGAAGACATCAGTACCAAACTTAAGACATCAGTACCAAACTGAAGACATCAGTACCAAACTGAAGACATCAGTACCAAACCGAGGACATCAGTACCAAACCGAGGACATCAGTACCAAACTGAGGACATCAGTACCCAACCGAGGACATCAGTACCAAACTGAGGACATCAGTACCAAACCGAGGACATCAGTACCAAACCGAGGACATCAGTACCAAACTGAAGACATCAGTACCAAACTGAAGACATCAGTACCAAACCGAGGACATCAGTACCAAACTGAGGACTTCAGTACCAAACTTAAGACATCAGTACCAAACCGAGGACATCAGTACCAAACCGAGGAATGCCCTTCATGCTGGACTGACTCAAGCAGTGCTGAGGAGCTTACACGTAGTCCAGAATGCAGCAGTGCTGCTGAGAGGGACACGGAGCATGTCACCCCTGGCTTCCTGTGGAGGTTCAGACTTTTGCTTCTCTGGGCTCTACAGGGTAATGCTCCTCCGTAGTTAACTGTGTTGTTCTCCATCACTGTCCCTGCGCTCAGCTGAGCAGGAGTGTGTGTGTGTGTGTGTGTGTGTGTGTGTGTGCGTGTGCATGCGTGCGTGCGTGCGTGCGTGTGTGTGTGATAGAGTGTATGTACAGTTCTCCCTGGACCACCTCCTCATCCTGAGCCCATCTGTTGGCATGGTAACACACCTGAGGTCAACGGGGGGACCTCCAGGGGGAGATGTGGGGAAACAGACAGAAGAAGAGCCAACAGACAAGAAAAGAAGAGAAGACCCAAATCCTTCTTCCTCCTCTGTTACCATGGCCACTGGCCCTGAGGGTGGGGCCTCCCAGCCCTGTGTTACTGTGGTAATCAGGGTGGAGCAGAAAGAGGGCGTGGCCTGGAAGAACACAGGGAAAGAGTTGACAGAAAAGAAGGTTGGGCTTCAACTGTGCTTTTCAGTTAGAGCTGCTGTGATTGGTCCTGTGGTCAGCTGGGAGAGGGACCCAAAAAACAAACCAATGATGGAACGAGAGGTGGGGCCAGAGAAGGAGAAGGTGAGAAGGATCCTGCTGTTTACCTGGGGGGTGTTCCAGAAAGTGAGATTTTCCCCGGTGTAACCGCCTTAAGTCAGTTTTACCAACGCGGCCAGCCTCAAGCTCCTCCCAGTCACCATGGTAACACATGCTAGAGAACAAACCTGCTCCGTGGCAGCTAGCAGTTAGGCTAACTGACACTTTGTGAATATGATTGGACGAGGCGAGTGAGGTCACCTTTTCCTTGTGGCTGGCAGCTACGAGGTGGTGAATTAGCGCCACCGCTGGCCCACAGCGATAGCAGCAGCTTTGTTCTTGATGGCTAAATGATAAATGTGGCGTTTAAAGGGTCAGGGCTAGGGTTAACCCTGAGCTCTGACTGGATTTACATCTTTGTTGTGTTTAACCTTCATTTGCAGCGTCCGATTCCACTGATGTCACCAATTAATAATAATCATGTATGGGCTTTAGTCTGGGATGGGCCCGTATCATTAACATGCTAAACTAGCTTACAGCTGCTAACATAATACATGTAAAAGGCAAAGGCTTTATTAACCCTAACCAGAGGCAAACACGGTAGTGTGTGATTTAAATGACATACGTGATGTTTTTTCCTCGGCGAGTAACATGAGCGCCAAACGGTTTACATAACTTTAGGGTCATGTGACCACCATAAACGTTTATTCTTCAAACTCACAGCCACTCAGCAGAAACAACATCCTCCAGACTCCAGAGCAGAGCATGAAAACCACATAAATGATGAAACTTTAATAAAATATGTGGAGAAACAAGAGCTGAAGTGTACTTCCGGCGTTGCCATGGAAACATGTCAACTAAACAGCTCCAGCTACACAGCTTTATCCAAGCAGCTCATGGTCGCTATTGTAGTTCCGACATGTTTGTAGTCCTCGTAGCCATGAAAGAATTATTAGTGCTCCGTCTGGATGAAGAACGAGGCTCTGTCCTTTACTCCCATTCTCATTTATCTAGCATCGATTAACAGGGTCTGCCTGTGGACGCGCGCTAGCCTAGCCTGCCGCTCCTCATTTGGATTAGACGGGATTGAATCCACCTGAAAATGGAAAACTGAAGCCGGCCAAACCAGGAAGGGAGGGGAGGGCTAGGTCAGTGAGGGATTTATCAGGAGATCCCGATGTTCTAAAGTCACGTTCTGGAATACCCCCCTGATGTTTACCTGGTGTTTATTTGTTTACCTGGTGTTTATCTGGCGTTTATCTGTTTATCTGGCGTTTAACTGGTGTTTACCTGATGTTTATCTGGTGTTTACCTGGTGTTTACATGGTGTTTATCTGTTTACCTGGTGTTTATCTGGCGTTCAACTGGTGTTTACCTGATGTTTAACTGGTGTTTACCTGATGTTTACATGGTGTTTATCTGTTTACCTGGTGTTTATCTGGCGTTCAACTGGTGTTTACCTGATGTTTAACTGGTGTTTACCTGATGTTTACATGGTATTTATCTGTTTACCTGATGTTTATCTGGTGTTTACCTGATATTTGCCTGGTGTTTACTAGGGATGCACCGATGGATCGGCAGTTGATCGTAATCGGCCGATAGCGCCCCTATCGGTTTTGATCAGAGTTTTCAAAATAGATCAAAGCAGACCGATCAGGTAGGGTTGTCACGGTAACCGGTGTAGCGGTAAACCCCGGTAAAAAAAAAGTTAACAATAATAACCGTCTTGTTTCTTAAAAAACTATATTATCTCGGTGGATTACCGTGGCTGCGGTGTAGGCGCGGTGACCCTTACCAGCCATCGTATCATCTGCTGAAGTTGCCGGCGGCACATGCGCACTTTGTTGTTTACGACCAAAACTTTCTTGAAGCTAAAGCTGAAATAATGGCCTGTTGTTTATCTGATGTTTACATGGTGTTTGTCTGTTTACCTGATGTTTGCCTGGTGTTTATCTGTTTACCTGGTGTTAATCTGGCGTTTAATTGTTTACCTGATGCAGGGTTTCCCTTACATAGGCGCAGCCGTGGCGGGCCGCCACGGCTGAAATCCCACCGCCACGCCTACAACATCCCAAGTTTTATTGATGTTTTTTTTTTTTTTTTTTGCGCCGTTTCCCGAAGAAGCAGCGGGAACTACTGTGTTGTTGCTTGTGATCACAGCCGGCAGGTAGCAAGGAGGAGGAGGCAGGGCAGGGTGGTTACAGCTATGAGCATACGGATAAAGCGTTTTTGACGAATACGAGCAAGAAACGAGTGTAAAACTCGTAAATATCTGTAATCGTGCTGAATGAAATCCTCATTGGGTAACTGACTGTCTTCACGCTCTGTGATTGGCCAGTCAGATAGAGCGCCCGCCCCTCCCTACACACAAAACTGCAGCCGGGAGCTCCGTCAGCTCGGCCCTGGCATCAACGCACGCGCACACACACAGACAGTAAAGCCGGGCGGACACTGTGTGACTTTTTCACTTTTTTGAGCCGATTTTCCACTCGTGCGAGAATCCACAAGATCGGGGCGAGTTTAGCGCTGAGCGTGGTGTAGTGTACAGGGGGTTACGAGAGGCGATTAACACCACGTGACCAGCTACCGATCAGTAATCATGAGCTCGCACGGACTTCCGGAGTGTTTGATATTTATCTCGTTCCTCATGAGGGTTGAAGCGGCGCAGCGACCCAAAAAGTACCAGAACCGCTCACGGCGCATTCGCAATTATGCATCAACTCCGCTCACCCGCTATTTCCCTAATAACACACGTTGTTCGTTTTTATTTCTACACGTTTTTTTTTACTCACAAAGATTGACAAGAAAGCGTGTTTGTCGTGTTCATGTCAAATTAAACTGATCACAAAACACAGATTTACTTTCTTTATTTCGTTTTCCTCATCCAACCCCCATAAATCCCTGTGTGTCCTCCTGCAGCACTCCCGAAGGACAACGGGAAAAACAAGACAAAACAGTCAGACGTGTTGAGTAAAAACTGCTATTTTTAGCATATTTTAGGTCCGACGTGTTGCTACCAGACGTACAGTGAGCACATGACTCGTGAGATCTACCCTGCTCTGAAGTCGTACAGTTTGAGCTGAAGCTGTGTTACGAGTGAAAAAGTCGCTCAGTGTCCGCCCAGCTTATTATAATGTTCACTGTAATGCATCTTGATGTTCTTAACAAATAAATTAAATAAAAAATATTGGTCAATAACGCCAAATATGTAAATGTGTGTTTCAGTCATTTTTATACTGGCTTAAAAATACTTCATTAAGTCTACTAAGCAGGGGTGTAGAACGTGTTTAATAAGGCCAGCCCAGTAATGGTCTTGGACCAAAATAAAGGGGGCAGAAAGTCAAATAAAGGGGGCAAAAGAAGATGTTTTTCCAGACGCCAAGAAAAATTAAATGCCAAATCCACCCTGCAAAGTGTGTCACTGAGAGTTTAAAACAGAAATTATTCTTGTGCAAATACTGGTGTACTCACCTTTAATACTATGCAGCAGTCGCTGGATTGGTGCAGTTCAAAGTGGAGTGCATCAAATAAAACAATATTAACATAAAGGTGAGACGTGTCATCCCCCCCCCCCCACACCACCTCCACCACAGCTGGAAAAATTCCTAGGGGAAACACTGTGATGTTTACCTGGTGTTTATCTGATATTTACCTGGTGTTTACCTGATATTTACCTGGTGTTTACCTGATGTTTACCTGGTGTATACCTGATGTTTACCTGGTGTTTACCTGATATTTACCTGGTGTTTACCTGATGTTTACCTGGTGTTTACCTGATGTTTACCTGGTGTTTACCTGATATTTACCTGGTGTTTACCTGGTGTATACCTGGTGTTTATCTGGTGTTTACCTGATATTTACCTGGTGTTTACCTGATGTTTACCTGGTGTATACCTGATGTTTACCTGGTGTATACCTGATATTTACCTGGTGTTTACCTGATGTTTACCTGGTGTTTACCTAATGTTTACCTGGTGTATACCTGATGTTTACCTGGTGTTTACCTGATATTTACCTGGTGTTTACCTGATGTTTACCTGGTGTTTACCTGATGTTTATCTGGTGTTTACCTGATATTTACCTGGTGTTTACCTGATGTTTACCTGGTGTTTACCTGATATTTACCTGGTGTTTACCTGATATTTACCTGGTGTTTACCTGATGTTTACCTGGTGTTTACCTGATGTTTACCTGGTGTTTACCTGATATTTACCTGGTGTTTACCTGATATTTACCTGGTGTTTACCTGGTGTTTACCTGGTGTATACCTGGTGTTTATCTGGTGTTTACCTGATATTTACCTGGTGTTTACCTGATGTTTACCTGGTGTTTATCTTTTTAACTGGTGTTTATCTGGTGTTTACCTGATGTTTATCTGGTGTTTACCTGATGTTTACCTGTTTAGTTGATGTTTACCTGGTGTTTATCTGGTGTTTACCTGATGTTTACCTGGTGTTTATCTGGCATTTGTCTGTTTACCTGGTGTTTATCTGGTGTTTACCTGATGTTTACCTGTTTAGTTGATGTTTACCTGGTGTTTATCTGGTGTTTACCTGGTGTTTATCTGGCATTTATCTGTTTACCTGGTGTTTACCTGGTGTTTATCTGGCATTTATCTGTTTACCTGGTGTTTATCTGGCGTTTATCTGTTTCCCTAATGTTTACCTGTTTAGTTGATGTTTACCTGGTGTTTATCTGGTGTTTACCTGGTGTTTATCTGGTGTTACCTGATGTTTACCTGGTGTATACCTGATGTTTATCTGGTGTTTACCTGGTGTTTATCTGGCGTTTATCTGTTTCCCTAATGTTTACCTGTTTAGTTGATGTTTACCTGGTGTTTATCTGATGTTTACCTGGTGTTTACCTGATGTTTATCTGGTGTTTACCTGGTGTTTATCTAGCATTTATCTGTTTAACTGGTGTTTATCTGGTGTTTACCTGATGTTTACCTGGTGTATACCTGATGATTACCTGATGTTTATCTGATGTTTACCTGGTGTTTTTCTGGCATTTATCTGTTTCCCTAATGTTAACCTGTTTAGTTGATGTTTACCTGGTGTTTTTCTGATGTTTACCTGGTGTTTATCTGTCTACCTGATGTTTACCTGGTGTTTTTCTGATGTTTACCTGGTGTTTATCTGTCTACCTGATGTTTACCTCTTTACTTGGTATTTACCAGATTTTTATCTGTTTACTTGGTGTTTACCTGATATTTACCTGGTGTTTACCTGATGTTTACCTGGTGTATACCTGATGTTTACCTGGTGTTTACCTGATATTTACCTGGTGTTTACCTGATGTTTACCTGGTGTTTACCTGATGTTTACCTGGTGTTTACCTGATATTTACCTGGTGTTTACCTGGTGTATACCTGGTGTTTATCTGGTGTTTACCTGATATTTACCTGGTGTTTACCTGATGTTTACCTGATGTTTACCTGGTGTATACCTGATGTTTACCTGGTGTATACCTGATATTTACCTGGTGTTTACCTGATGTTTACCTGGTGTTTACCTAATGTTTACCTGGTGTATACCTGATGTTTACCTGGTGTTTACCTGATATTTACCTGGTGTTTACCTGATGTTTACCTGGTGTTTACCTGATGTTTATCTGGTGTTTACCTGATATTTACCTGGTGTTTACCTGATGTTTACCTGGTGTTTACCTGATATTTACCTGGTGTTTACCTGATATTTACCTGGTGTTTACCTGATGTTTACCTGGTGTTTACCTGATGTTTACCTGGTGTTTACCTGATATTTACCTGGTGTTTACCTGATATTTACCTGGTGTTTACCTGGTGTATACCTGGTGTTTATCTGGTGTTTACCTGATATTTACCTGGTGTTTACCTGATGTTTACCTGGTGTTTATCTTTTTAACTGGTGTTTATCTGGTGTTTACCTGATGTTTATCTGGTGTTTACCTGATGTTTACCTGTTTAGTTGATGTTTACCTGGTGTTTATCTGGTGTTTACCTGATGTTTACCTGGTGTTTATCTGGCATTTGTCTGTTTACCTGGTGTTTATCTGGTGTTTACCTGATGTTTACCTGTTTAGTTGATGTTTACCTGGTGTTTATCTGGTGTTTACCTGGTGTTTATCTGGCATTTATCTGTTTACCTGGTGTTTACCTGGTGTTTATCTGGCATTTATCTGTTTACCTGGTGTTTATCTGGCGTTTATCTGTTTCCCTAATGTTTACCTGTTTAGTTGATGTTTACCTGGTGTTTATCTGGTGTTTACCTGGTGTTTATCTGGTGTTACCTGATGTTTACCTGGTGTATACCTGATGTTTATCTGGTGTTTACCTGGTGTTTATCTGGCGTTTATCTGTTTCCCTAATGTTTACCTGTTTAGTTGATGTTTACCTGGTGTTTATCTGATGTTTACCTGGTGTTTACCTGATGTTTATCTGGTGTTTACCTGGTGTTTATCTAGCATTTATCTGTTTAACTGGTGTTTATCTGGTGTTTACCTGATGTTTACCTGGTGTATACCTGATGATTACCTGATGTTTATCTGATGTTTACCTGGTGTTTTTCTGGCATTTATCTGTTTCCCTAATGTTAACCTGTTTAGTTGATGTTTACCTGGTGTTTTTCTGATGTTTACCTGGTGTTTATCTGTCTACCTGATGTTTACCTGGTGTTTTTCTGATGTTTACCTGGTGTTTATCTGTCTACCTGATGTTTACCTCTTTACTTGGTATTTACCAGATTTTTATCTGTTTACTTGGTGTTTACCTGATGTTTACCTGGTGTTTATCTGTCGTTTATCTGTTTCCCTAATGTTTACCTGTTTATTTGATGTTTACCTGGTGTTTTTCCTGATGTTTACCTGGTCTTTTTCTGATGTTTACCTGGTGTTTATCTGTTTACCTGGTGTTTATCTGGCATTTATCTGTTTACCTGATGTTTACCTCTTTACTTGGTATTTACCTGATTTTTATCTGTTTACTTGGTGTTTACCTGATGTTTACCTGGCGTTTATCTGTTTACCTAATGTTTACCTGTTTAGTTGATGTTTACCTGGTGTTTATCTGGCATTTATCTGTTTACCTAATGTTTACCTGTTTAGTTGATGTTTCCCTGGTGTTTATCTGGCATTTATCTGTTTACCTGATGTTTACTTGATGTTTACCTGGTGTTTACCTTTGTGCAGGTGATTCTGGTCTTCTCAGGTGTTTGTTCTCGGTGGTTTCCTCTCCTCCAACCTGGAACTTTTTACAGACTGGTTGCAGCCAACACTCAGGTAAAACACCTGTGATGATGTCAGAGAGGGGTGGGGCTTTGGCTCATCACCAGAGGGCTTATTCGGTTCCAGACACGAATCTCAGTTGGGTTCATATGTGGCTGAGTCTAGCCAGGAGAGATGAGCGAGGCTGACACGTGTCCACAGGCAGCCCGTTAACGCTGCTATAGCACAGCTACAGTACATGCTAGCTTTTAAATACCACCATGGTCACAGAACACTCATCCCCTCCGGTCGGGTTTCACCCCCAGGCCACACCCCCGATATTGTTATCCCCGTGGCTAGAGCAAACGAGACATCGGTAAACGCCAGTCGCTGTTTCCTTCATCCAAACATCTTTTGGTGTTCGTGACTTCAGATGGTTAAAGATTAAAGTCGCATCTGTTAGTCATCTAGCCACCAACCGTGGGCCAGAGGTGCCATTAACGCACCTCCTCTTTGCTGCCAACCGCCATCATGCATCACAGAAAGACATCACCTGTACGCCACCTTGGACAAAAGCCTCTAAATACCCAATCATGTTCACCTAGCTTAAACGTGCCTCACAGCTAGCATGCCTCGGAGCAGGCCCATCCACAAGCAAGTGTGTGTTTTATGATCAACAGCCTGTATCTGAATAGCTCCCTCTGAGGGTTTTACAACCTTCCAAAGCGCTGCACAGCACAGTCAGTCATTCACCCATTCACACGCTGGTGGGGCGGAGCTGTCCTGGAATGCACTGTTGGAGGCGAGGTTGCTAAACACAACCACCACCAGCAGGCAAGGCGGGTTAAGTGTCTTGCTCAAGCACACAACAGCAGCGTTCTCTGGTGGGAGCCGGGGTCGAACCTGCAACCTTCTGCTTACTGGACAACCCGCTCTACTCCTGAGCTCGTTTACAGCTGTTTGGTTACTTCGTGTGCTTTATAAATAAACTGATATGTAGCCCGCTTCAGGGAGATGGTCGGGATTGTCAGCGTGAGCCTGGTTTTTGGGATTAGTTTGCTGCCCTCTGCTGGTAGGGTGTTGTTACTGCAGCTGGCTGCTTCACTGCTCTGTTTACAACAGGATCCCAGCGTTCTGATTGGCTGCAGAGTTTCTGGGAGGAGTGGCGTGGAGCTTCACACTGAAGCCACTCTTCAGGTCAGATCTGATTGGAGGCTCCACACGCTGACACGCCTTCTCCAGGACCCCACCTGCACACAGGTAATCCTGACACCAGGGTTCTTTTCTTTAACCGTGACTTAAGGATTTAGTTGACGCCCCTTTTTCTCATAACGAAATCAATCAATCAATCAATCAATCAATCAATCAATCAATCAATCAATTTTATTTGTAGAGCACCTTCCACAACGTTATCAGAAGCCCAAGGTGCTGAACAGCATCACCATAAAAACATCCCCAGTACCTGGGCGTAAGAGCAAGATAAAATCATAAAATAACAAGCAAACAATATCACAAATACAGAGAGATAGCGGAATAAGACCAATCAATTAAAAACAAATGGTGGACAAAATAAGATCAAGCATCCTGATCAAAAGAAGAAGTATTAAAAACCATGATGTCAGGGCAATTCAATGAACCCTAGCGCTGAAAAGCAATCAAATAAAAATGAGTCTTTAGACGAGACTTAAAGACGTGAAGGGACGGTGCCTGCCTAATGCTCAATGGCAATTCATTCCACAGAGTTGGATCCAGAACAGAAAATGCACGATAACCCCTCGATCGATATTTCGACCGGGGGACAACCAGACGTCCCTGCTCGGCTGAGCGAAGAGACCGAGATGGAGCATACCTGTTCAAAAGTGCAGCAATGTACGAGGGGCACTGCCCTGGAGGGCCTTATAAACGAGAGTTAAGATTTTAAACTGAGCTTGGATTTGCACCGGGAGCCAGTGCAGAGGTAGCCAGCACTGGGGTAATGTGCTCTCGACATCTAGTACCTGTCAGGAACCTAGCCACTGAGGTCTGTACAAACTGGAGCCGTGCAACCGTGCACTGGGCCAGACCAGCATACAGAGCGTTGCAGTAGTCCAGCCGGGACAGGACGAAAGCATGCAACACAGAGTCCAGATGAGCTCTGGACAGCAGAGGCCTGATCCTGGATAGTCTTTTCAGGTTAAAGAAACAGGACCTCACCACTGTATTTACATGAGTGTCAAGATTAAGTGCTGAGTCGATTTTAATCCCCAAATTACTGACCATTTTCTTTTCATAGGGTGTCAATGGGCCAAGGTCAATATCAGCACCAGAGCCATTTCTTCTGCCAGGACTAAGTATTATGACTTCCGTTTTGCTCTCATTTAGGTGCAAAAAATTAGAAGCCATCCAACATTTTATGTCCTTCAAGCAATCCAGTAAAGGAGAAACAGATCTATCCTCCCCACGTCGAAGAGGGAGATAGATCTGGCAGTCATCAGCAAAAAAATGAAATTTCATATTATGTTGGCGAAGGAGGACTCCAAGAGGAAGCAAATACACTGCAAATAGGAGAGGACCAAGGACAGAGCCCTGTGGCACACCCCAACGAAGTCTCACGCTGGGTGACGTTACCTCACCCATCTGAACACTAAATGTCCTGTCTTGAAGGCCATTGGAGGTCCTGCCCAGTTATCCCCACCCAATGCTGTAGTCGGTCCAGAAGGACTTTGTGGTCGACTGTATCGAAAGCTGCAGATAAGTCAGGCAATAGCAGGACAACATCGTTGTCCATGTCACAGGCTAAAAACGTGTCATTAAAAACCATTAAAAGAGCAGATTCAGTGCTGTGACCTTTCCTGAACCCTGACTGAAAGGTCTCCCATAAATCATTTGTGTCCATAAAGTCAACCAATTGTGAATACACGACCTTCTCCAGCAGTTTGGAAAGAAAAGGGAGTTTTGAGATGGGCCTGTAATTAGCTAAGGTTGTCACATCCAGCCCCGGTTTTTTTAACATGGGATGAATAACAGCCTTCTTAAACGAGGACGGAACCATACCAGAAGTAAGACTGCCATTTATGATTGCCAACAGCAAAGGGCCTATCACTGGAAAGAGTTCTTTATACATTCTAGGGGGCAGCACATCACAAGGAGAGCCAGAAGGTTTGAGCTGAGCGACCAGTTTTTCCAAGTCCGATAAGGATACAGGCTCAAATGTTTCCAGTGTAGCCTGGAGCGGCTCTGGGAGTAGAGAGTCAGGTGGTGAGTTTGTAATGGCAGCTCGAATAGATGTAACCTTATCAACAAACAAGTGAAGAAAGTCATTACAAGTTTCAACTGTGGGAGGCAAAGAGCTAGAATCAGAGAACTCAAGTAGCAAATTGACTACGGAGAAAAGAGTGCGTGGATCGTGAGACTTTTTTTCCACGATATCAGCAAAGAACTTCACCCTTGCTTCCTTAAGAGTTTGCTGGTAGCTAAACAAAGATTCTCTGAATATCTCACGAGAGACTTGGAGTCTGTCTTTCTTCCATTTCCTTTCTGCCCTCCTACAGGATTGCCTGCAGGCCCGAACATCATCAGAGAGCCGTGGTTCTGGCCTAGGCCTCTTCTTTCTAACCCTAAGAGGTGCAATTCTATCCAAAATGTTTTTACAGATACTGTCAAACTGGAGTGTAAGCTCCTCTGCATTAAGTGACATTGTGTGTAGCTCACTTCCTTCTGCACATAGGAGCTCACCAAGCTCAATAATCTTTGCTGCATTTAAAACACGACGGAATCTCACATGAGAGGAAGCCACAGCAGACACGCAGGGCAAGTTAAAATCACATAGAATGGGCGAGTGATCAGAAAAACCGGGCTCAGTATCTCTACACCAGCAACAGAGAGACCAATAGAGAGCACTAAATCCAAGGTGTGTCCCTGCGCATGAGTAGGACCCAGGACCCACTGTGACCGATTAAGGGAGCCCAACAGATGTAAGAAGTCTTTAGTCAATGGCTTATCAGGACAACACACATGAATATTAAAATCACCAAGAACCAAAACATGATCATACTTTAGCATGTTTACAGACAGGAGGTCAGAGAAGTCCTTTAAAAAGTCCCCATCAAATTTAGGAAGACGTTATATCAACGCCACGGGTAACGAGCCACGAGCACGAAAACAAGACGCTGACAAGCTAAAAATAACTCTTTGGTGACTAAAACATGACAAGACAAGATTACATTTATGCTCTGAATGCACGTTTGCGTCTTTGTCACCAAAATTAAATGTACCTGCTACTGCTGCTGCTGCTGCTATTGATGCTGCTGCTGCTGCAGCTACTACTGCTGCAGTGATCTGCTGCAGTGATCTGCTGCAGCTACTACTGCTGCAGTGATCTGCTGCAGTGATCTGCTGCAGCAGTAGTAGCTGCTGCAGTGATCTGCTGCAGCTACTACTGCTGCAGTGATCTGCTGCAGCTACTACTGCTGCAGCAGATCACTGCAGCAGTGATCTGCTGCAGTGATCTGCTGCAGTAGTAGCTGCAGCAGCAGCAAGACGCTGCAGCAGATCGCTGCAGCATCAGTAGTAGCTGCAGCAGTAGTAGCTGCAGTGATCTGCTGCAGCAGTAGTAGCTGCAGTGATCTGCTGCAGCAGTAGTAGCTGCAGCAGATCACTGCAGCTACTACTGCTGCTGCTGCTACTGATGCTGCAGCGATCTGCTGCTGCAGAGTTCTGCTGCTGCAGCGATCTGCTGCTGCAGAGTTCTGCTGCTGCAATGTCCTGCTGCTGCTGCTGCACTTTGAAGAGTCTTGAGACACCCTGTGGTGTGTACCGAGCATGATGGCGCCCGTGTTAGGCTCGGCCTCTCTGTGCGTGCTTCGTCACCACTTGCTCGCATGTTGGTGATCTGTTTGATTAAATTTTTTGCCGTATCAAGTTTGTCAACAAACTGTGTCTCAGCTGTCAGTCAGTACCATTATGATCGGCACACGCTTTTCCGCATTAAGGAGCATATGCAGATTGCTTGTGGTACCTGGGGCAGGTACGCCAATTTTTTCTCTCCAACTTTTGTTTGTGCCACGCCAGCACGGGAATGCTCGCGGCCCTCAAGCCGCCGTGGACGGAGGAGGAAGCGTGGATCTAGAGCTGGAATCCAGTCCAGGCTAAGAAAACATTATGGGAAAACATCTTTATGGAGTGAGTCCAGATTTGCAATGAGCAAGCGATGCCTCCGACCGGTGCCAGTCAATGTGCCACGATGTGGTCGCGCGGAGGCGCCAGTGCTGTCCCATGTGGCGCCACAATCGTGGCTCTCTGAACAGACTTTCCCATCTCGACGTAGCCGGTTCCATACATCCCGTGAGCGGATCCTCCGAGCTGTCCCCTACCAGGCGGAATGTGTGAACGGCGCCTGCTCTCCAGTGCGGTGCCAACCTGCCCAGAGCGCATCAGCGGCCCAGTGCGCGACAGCAAGGATCGCCCTGCTGAACGTTCGCTCCATAGCGAATAAAACTTTCATCCTTGGAGATATGTTTAATGAAGAACGTCTGGATCTCATGTGTTTGACAGAAACTTGGCAGAGGGAACAAGATCACATGCTTTTAAACGAGCTGTGCCCTCCTGGCTGTTCTGTGTTTGGGACCCCGCGCGGCGAGGTGGCGGACTCGCTCTTATCTACAGGGACTGCTTCTTCTGTCGGCTTATGAACCACCCCTCGTACAACTCCTTTGAGCTGCAAATGGTTAAGGTTGGGAAAACGGACTCATTTTACTGTGTTATATGGGCCATTCCCATCTGTACCGGGTCGGCCCGGGCCGGGGAGCCCCGGTCGGCCCCAGCCTGGCCCGGTTGATTCCACACATCCTTGTCTTAAGCCCATGTGGGCTGATTCTACCCACCAATCAGAGGCTTGCTCTAATGGAAGGTGTGAATTTGCTGTCAGCAGTGGGTGTGTTGGCCCTGGTCGGCCTGAAGCAGACCCCCTCCAGAAGAGGGCTGAGAATGAGCCTTGGTTGGCCCAGAAAAATACCAGGCCACCCAGATATGTAAACAACCTACGCTACCCGGCCCGGGCCGACCCGGTACAGATGGGAATGGCCCAATAGTTTATCGTCCTCCTGGTCCTGCACGCAGGTTTTTAGATGAATTTTCAGAGTTCTTGTCCGGTGTTATTAAACTTGAGAATGTTTTAATCCTTGGAGATATGAACATTCATATTTATAATCCTTCTTGCAAGACAGCATCAGAGCTACTGAATCTCACTGAGTCGTTCCATTTTAAACAGCATGGGTCTGGTTCTACACATTCGAAAGGCCATACCTTAGATGTAGTTTTGTCTTTTGGCCTTAATGTAGACCAGCTGAGGGCTGTGGATGTTCATTTTACTGATCACTGCTGTGTGTATTTTAATCTGTGTTTTAAATTAGAAAGTAAACCTCATTAAGTAATTTCCCAAAGGCGAATTATAAATCAAACTGCTTTTGAAAAATTCTCCAATCTGTTTGAGTCAGAACGTTTTGATGGTCACAGCGATGCTGATCATTTTATTGACTCATTCAATAGTCACTGTTTGTCCCTTCTAAACCAGGTCGCCCCAGTTAGGGAACAAATATCTTTTACTAAAAACTCTTTCCCTTGGATGAATGAAAACATCAAGCTGGTTAGGAGATCTTGCCGTAAGGGGGAACGTTTGTGGAAATCTACAAAACTTGAGGTCCACAGATTGCATCTAAAAGAGTTGATCTCATCGCTCAACGAGTAGATTAAACAGGCCAGGTCTCCGTACTTTTCTAACCGTGTGAACATGAACAGGAAAACCCCTAAATTCTTGTTTCACCGCCAGCGTCCATGGTACCTGTATTTTCTACTGTGGACTGCAACAGATTTTCAAACTTTTTTGTAACAAAAGTTGATGACATTAGGGCTAGTATTACTCCATCCCCTGTCTTAAACTAATACTGGGCTAGTATTACTCCATCCCCTGTCTTAAACTAATACTGGGCTAGTATTACTCCATCCCCTGTCTTAACTTCTAACACTGGTCACTCGGAGAGCTTGCGGTCCTCATTTATTCCTGTTACTGCGGAGGACATAAAAGCTGCTCTGGAAAAGATGAGGCCTTCTTCCTGCCCATTAGATGTAGTTCCCTCATCACTGCTTCTGAAAGTTTGGGGTGTTGTTGGCCCACACATCGCCAAACTTTTTAACATTTCGCTTTCTACTGGGTCAGTTCCAAGCTACTTCAAACAAGCAGCCTTAAGCCCTATTTTGAAAAAGCCCAATTTGGACCCATCTGAACCTGGCAACTATAGGCCAATTTCAAAACTCCCTTTTTTGGCTAAAGTTCTGGAGAAGTTGGTGGCAGGGCAGCTGACTACTTTTCTGGACCTTAATAATGTTTTAGACAAGTTCCAATCAGGCTTTCGTAAGATGCATTCCACTGAGACAGCTCTGTTAAAGGTATCTAATGATGTACTGATGGCTGCAGACTCTGGCCAGTATACTGTACTGGTTTTATTGGATTTGTCTTCAGCTTTTGACACATTGGACCATAAAATTCTGTTACACCGACTACACAATGAGTTGGGATTTTCTGGTACGGTTCTGAAGTGGTTTTCTTCCTATTTAAATAACAGAACATTCTCTTTATGTGTAAATAAGATTGGGTCTGAAGTCACATCTTTGCTTCACGGTGTTCCCCAGGGCTCGGTCCTTGGCCCAATTTTGTTTCTTTTATATATTTGCCCTCTTGGGGAGATTATTAAAAGCTTTACTAATGTGACCTACCATTTATATGCGGATGACATTCAACTGTTCTGCTGTTTCAAGGACACAGAGTTTAACAAGTTAGCTGATCTACTTGATTGCATTGAGCGTATTAATTGGCGATTATAAAACGGACAGAACATAAAACACAAACCTTTTGGAGCCATGTTGTAATTTTCTCCTGCTTGTTGTTGTGTTTACTGACGAAGTCACTCGTGTGACTTCGTGCTCGGTCGGTGACAGCTGCTCCCCTGCTGCTTCGCGTCTCGTGGGAAGGGCCAAGCAGCAGCTTACGCGAGCAAGACGTGCTGCTGCAGTAACGTGCTGCTGACGGCTCCGGTGGAAACCCGGGGTTACTTTTACTTCTGCTGCTGCTGCAGCTGTGGCTACTGCTGCTGCTGCTGCAGCGCCCTGCTGCTGCAGCTGTGGCTACTACTTCTGCTGCTGCTGCAGCTGCTGCTACGTCCTGCTGCTGCAGCTGTGGCTACTACTGCTGCAGCGTCCTGCTGCTGCAGCTGTGGCTACTACTGCTGCAGCGTCCTGCTGCTGCAGCTGCGGCTACTTCTGCTGCTGCGGCTACTACTGCTGCTGCTGCAGCATCCCGCTGCTGCAGCTGTGGCTACTACTGCTGCTGCTGCAGCGTTCTGCTGCTGCAGCTGCGGCTACTACTGCTGCTGCTGCAGCGTCCTGCTGCTGCAGCTACGGCTACTACTGCTGCTGCTGCAGGGTCCTGCTGCTGCAGCTGTGGCTACTTCTGCTGCTAATACATCCTGCTGCTGCAGCTGTGGCTACTACTGCTGCTGCTGCAGTGTTCTGCTGCTGCAGCTGTGGCTACTTCTGCTGCTAATACATCCTGCTGCTGCAGCTGTGGCTACTACTGCTGCTGCTGCAGCTGTGGCTACTACTGCTGCTGCTGCAGCTGTGGCTACTATTGCTGCTGCTGCAGCTGTGGCTACTACTGCTGCTGCTGCAGCTGTGGCTACTACTGCTGCTGCTGCAGCTGTGGCTACTACTGTTGCTGCTGCAGCTGTGGCTACTACTTCTGCTGCTGCTGCAGCGTCCTGCTGCTGCAGCTGTGGCTACTTCTGCTGCTAATACATCCTGCTGCTGCAGCTGTGGCTACTTCTGCTGCTAATACATCCTGCTGCTGCAGCTGTGGCTACTACTGCTGCTGCTGCAGCTGTGGCTACTACTGTTGCTGCTGCAGCTGTGGCTTTTACTTCTGCTGCTGCTACATCCTGCTGCTGCAGCTGCTGCTACGTCCTGCTGCTGCAGCTGTGGCTACTACTGCTGCTGCTGCAGCGTCCTGCTGCTGCAGCTGCGGCTACTGCTGCTGCTGCTACTGCAGTGTTCTGCTCACAGTAGGAGGGCACCTCAGTAGCAGGAAGAAGCATCGGTCAACGCAGCAGCACGGAGAAGTAAACAGTTACCTTTGAAGAGATTTGTAACAGCATGTACATAATTCCTGAAAGCGAGACGTTTTGGGCAGATAAAGAATGCTCTTATCGTGTTTATGATGTTTAAAGTAATAAAGTCAGTGTGTCAGGATTTTCCTCTGATCCCTGGTTCCTAATAACGGGTCAAACGAATGTCCCTGAGACAGGACCCAACCTGAGAGCGAACACAGCTACAGGTGTACCCCCCCCCCCCCGTAGCTCAGAGTACACGTGGGGCCTGTGAGATCATGCTAGGATCAAACTGTTCAGTCTTTGTAGAAGTCAAACCCAAAGTCTCCTAAAACCTCCTGAGATGTAGTCGACTCAAACTAAGATGGCTGCCCAGAACCACGCTGCCTGGTCTGACTCTAACTGAATCTTCTGCCTGTGTCCTCAGGTGGAGCCCCCCCCTGTCCTGTCGGTGTCCCAGGTGTTGGACTGCAGGTAAACAGAAGTCAGTGTGGCTGAGTGAGAAACTGCTGCTATAGCGAATCTACAGAACAAGCTTGTTTGGGTCAGAGACACTCACCCCTCCCCTCGGGTATCGTCCATCCACCTGTGTCCAGTGGAACAGGAAACCTGGGTGTCAGAGGAAACCAGATACCACTAAACACCAGTCTCTGTCTCTAGGTCCAAACATCTTCTGTTGTCCATGACTTCAGATGGTGGTTTACTTTTTGGGACTCTGGTAGTTTGTCCTAAAGCTGCAGCGGTAGCCGCCGGCTGTTTCTCCTTCTCTGGTGTTACTGAGTGGAGGACCTCCCTCACTGGTGGTGTTCTGCTGCTGAACACGTGAGTGTGTGATGGGTGGAGGACCCAGGGGAGTGCGGCGGTTCGGTGAGACCGGATGGTCTAACGGTTGGTTTTGGACTGAAACGTTGTTGGGGGAGGTTTTTAGAACCACTTTGTTTACTTTTTTATCTTCACAACATACACCACCCAGCCCAACAGAAGGCCACGCCCTGATGTCTCGCTGGACCTCCTTGAGCTGCGACACACACTCGCTGTGGCGTTGTTTCCAAACGCCTCACCAGATTTATCTCCATCCAGTGTTGCATTAATGTCTCACCAAGATCTAGCACTGATGATGGTGAGTCTGACCGCTGCACAGAGCCTTCTCCAGCACATCCCAGAGACGGGGTTCTGGTCTGGACTCTGTGGTGGCCCACCCATGTGTGAAAATGACGTCCCGTGCTCCATGAACCACTTTCACTATCTTGGAATATGGCCGTGCCATCAGGGAAGATGGAATAACCTGGTCATTCAGGTAGTCAGCTGACCTCATCCTTGGAGCACTTCCTGTTGCTGAACCTAGACCTGACCACCTGCAGCAAGCCCAGATCATAGCACTGCCCCCACAGGCTTGTGCAGTAGGCACTAGGCATGATGGTGCATCCCTTCATCTGCCTCTCTTCTTACCCTGATGCGCCGTCACTCTGGACCAGGGTCCATCTGGACTCACTAGACCAGTTTTAATAAAGTTCTGAACCCAGTTTCTGCACCTCCTTAGATGTTTTCTCTGCTTGATGCCGATGATCTGACCCTTCTCACACACACTAACATCTCCACCACCAGATGGCTTCCCACCTGGTTGTTTAGGAAAGGAGAAGCAGCTGGTTGTGGGGGTAATGGCTTGTTGCAGTAATTATCACATAGGTGGCTCCTACCTGTGTGCTTATGTAATCCAGGTGTTGTGTTTGTAGTTGTTCTACGTTGGAACGTGGTACAAACGATTCAAGCTAGTTTATCCAGTTCCTTGTTTTAGCTTTAACACCTCCTTCACCTGTTCCAGCTCTGAGCTGGTGTGTGTTCAGGGTCAGGTGTGTGAGAGGGTCGCTGTGAGCAGCAGGACCGCAGAGTCTGGGTCTTCACACACAGGTAGCACACACACACACACACGCACGCACGCACACACACACACACACACACACACACACACACAGGTAGCACACACACACACACAGGTAGCACACACACACGAGCACGCACTCACACACACACACACACACACACGCGCGCATGCACACACACACGGGTAGCACATGCACGCATACACACACACACACATGCACGCACACACACACGGGTAGCACATGCACGCACACACACACGGGTAGTTGGATTTATTGGGTGTGTGTGTGTGTGTGTGTGTGTGTGTGTGTGTCCAGGTGTACGTCTCACCATGTGTGACCAAACTGGACAGAGACTCCAGGTGTACCTGGACCTGAGACACGCCCCCTACCCACCTGGCCTGTTGCCTGGCAACACTCTGCTGCTGTCAGGTGTCCAGAGGAAGATGTCCAGGTAACTGAAGGAGATAGGTGTGTGTCTACTTGTGGTCATTCGTCCCACCTGTGTGTGTGTGTGTGTGTGTGTGTGTGTTTGTGTGTGCTTCAGGTCGGGGGGCGTGTACTGCTCCTTCCTACCTGTCAGCTGTATCTCTGTGATGTCACTGGGGGATTCCAGGTACCTGCAGATCAACCTTTAGGATTTTCTCACACCTGTAGTCTTTAACCTTTAACCTGTTGGTGTTCCCAGATGTGCCCCGCCCCCACCTGTTCCCAAGATGCACTTGGCTCAGTGGGCTGGAACTGATCAGCACAAGTGTAATATGGCTCAGGTCAAAGGTCACGTGGCGTGTTTCTTGTTCCTGCAGCTGCAGTGGAGCTGCTCCCAGTGTGGGAGTGTGTACTCACAGGTACTCGGCATTACTACAGCGTACTGCTAGAGTCCTATGAGGACTACAGTCTTCCACCTGTGCACAGGTATGTCCTCCAGCAGGAGGAGGCTAACAATGTGGGTTTTGTCCTTCAGGTGTGCAGGTCTCAGTGTGGATCATCCTGCTCTCAGTTTGAGTCCAGAGCTAAGTAAGACCTGACTCATCGTTCACAGATCAGATCCTGATCAGTGGAACCGTTAGCTCACCTGTACAGCTGATCACTAATCACCTGTCTGGCTCCACCAGGGTGGTGATTGAGGACGGAACAGGTGAGGCTCATGTCTGCTTCTCAGGTGGACCTCTTCAAACTCTGCTGGGATTGGCTGATTCCCAGTGGGAGGGGCTTCAGAGAGCAGTCAGAGTGAGAGGGCACGTCAGAATCTTCCCTCAGGGGCGAAGCTTGGTCAGCACCTTTACCTGTCTGTCTCCCACCAGTTTTTGTTTACCTGTTTATCTCTCACATGTTTGTGTTTATCTGTCTGTCTCCCACCAGTTTTTGTTTACCTGTTTATCTCTCACATGTTTTTGTTTACCTGTCTGTCTCCCACCAGTTTTTGTTTACCTGTTTATCTCTCACATGTTTTTGTTTACCTGTCTGTCTCCCACCAGTTGTTGTTTACCTGTTTATCTCTCACATGTTTTTGTTTACCTGTCTGTCTCTTGGCTGTTTTTGTTTACCTGTCTGTCTCTCAGCAGTTTTTGTTTACCTGTCTGTCTCTCACTTGTTTTTGTTTACCTGTCTGTCTCTCAGCTGTTTTTGTTTACCTGTCTGTCTCTCACTTGTTTTTGTTTACCTGTCTGTCTCTCAGCTGTTTTTATTTACCTGTCTGTCTCTCACTTGTTTTTGTTTATCTGTCTGTGTCTGAGCTGTTTTTGTTTACTTGTCTGTCTCTCAGCTGTTTTTGTTTACTTGTCTGTCTCTTGGCTGTTTGTGTTTACCTGTCTGTCCCTCAGCTGTTTTTGTTTACCTGACTGTCTCTTGGCTGTTTGTGTTTACCTGTCCGTCTCTCAGCTGTTTTTGTTTACCTGACTGTCTCTCAGCTGTTTTTGTTTACTTGTCTGTCTCTTGGCTGTTTGTGTTTACCTGTCTGTCCCTCAGCTGTTTTTGTTTACCTGTCTGTCTCTCACTTGTTTTTGTTTACCTGTCTGTCTCTCAGCTGTTTTTCTTTACCTGTCTGTCTCTCAGCTGTTTTTGTTTACCTGTCTGTCTCTTGGCTGTTTGTGTTTACCTGTCTGTCTCTCAGCTGTTTTTGTTTACTTGTCTGTCCCTCAGCTGTTTTTGTTTACCTGTCTGTCCCTCAGCTGTTTTTGTTTACCTGTCTGTCTCTTGGCTGTTTGTGTTTACCTGTCCGTCTCTCAGCTGTTTTTGTTTACCTGACTGTCTCTCAGCTGTTTTTGTTTACTTGTCTGTCTCTTGGCTGTTTGTGTTTACCTGTCTGTCCCTCAGCTGTTTTTGTTTACCTGTCTGTCTCTCACTTGTTTTTGTTTACCTGTCTGTCTCTCAGCTGTTTTTCTTTACCTGTCTGTCTCTCAGCTGTTTTTGTTTACCTGTCTGTCTCTTGGCTGTTTGTGTTTACCTGTCTGTCTCTCAGCTGTTTTTGTTTACTTGTCTGTCTCTCACATGTTTGTGTTTACCTGTCAGTCTCTCACTTGTTTTTGTTTACCTGTCTGTCTCTTGGCTGTTTGTGTTTACCTGTCCGTCTCTCAGCTGTTTTTGTTTACCTGTCTGTCTCAGCTGTTTTTATTTACTTGTCTGTCTCTCACATGTTTGTGTTTACCTGTCTGTCTCTCACTTGTTTTTGTTTACCTGTCTGTCTCTCAGCTGTTTTTGTTTACCTGTCTGTCTCTCACTTGTTTTTGTTTACCTGTCTGTCTCTCAGCTGTTTTTGTTTACCTGTCTGTCTCTCACTTGTTTTTGTTTACCTGTCTGTCTCTCAGCTGTTTTTGTTTACTTGTCTGTCTCTCAGCTGTTTTTGTTTACTTGTCTGTCTCTTGGCTGTTTGTGTTTACCTGTCTGTCCCTCAGCTGTTTTTGTTTACCTGTCTGTCTCTCACTTGTTTTTGTTTACCTGTCTGTCTCTCAGCTGTTTTTCTTTACCTGTCTGTCTCTCGGCTGTTTTTCTTTACCTGACTGTCTCTCAGCTGTTAGTGTTTACCTGTCTGTCTCTTGGCTGTTTGTGTTTACCTGTCTGTCTCTCAGCTGTTTTTGTTTACTTGTCTGTCTCTCACATGTTTGTGTTTACCTGTCTGTCTCTCTTGTTTTTGTTTACCTGTCTGTCTCTTGGCTGTTTGTGTTTACCTGTCCGTCTCTCAGCTGTTTTTGTTTACCTGTCTGTCTCTCACTTGTTTTTGTTTACCTGTCTGTCTCTTGGCTGTTTGTGTTTACCTGTCCGTCTCTCAGCTGTTTTTGTTTACCTGACTGTCTCTCAGCTGTTTTTATTTACTTGTCTGTCTCTCACATGTTTGTGTTTACCTGTCTGTCTCTCACATGTTTGTGTTTACCTGTCTGTCCCTCAGCTGTTTTTGTTTACCTGTCTGTCTCTCACTTGTTTTTGTTTACCTGTCTGTCTCTCAGCTGTTTTTGTTTACCTGACTGTCTCTGAGCTGTTTTTGTTTACTTGTCTGTCTCTTGGCTGTTTGTGTTTACCTGTCTGTCTCTCAGCTGTTTTTGTTTACCTGTCTGTCTCTTGGCTGTTTGTATTTACCTGTCTGTCTCTCAGCTGTTTTTGTTTATCTGTCGTCTCTCAGCTGTTTTTGTTTACCTGTCTGTCTCTTGGCTGTTTGTGTTTTCCTGTCTCTCTCACTTGTTTTTGTTTATCTGTCTGTCTCTCAGGTGTGTGATGGTGACTCTGATGACTTCCTGCACCACTTCCTGTTTTGTGTCTGTAGCAGTGATGTCATGTGTCGGCCGATCGCCCTCACATGCAGGAGGCTGACCAATCAGAGACCAGAAGGTAACAAACTCACCTGTGGAGCTCATGAACTTCACCTGAGGGTTGTTCCACAGAGCCAGCTCAGAGTATTTCCATAGATAGTTTAGAAAAATCCTAACTCGAATCAGCGCACCTGTTCACTCTAGGATTGGTCGGCTGGCCCAGATGCTCAGGTGGATTCAGTTCTCTCTGAGACGAGTGAGGCTAACACGGGATCAGTGAAGGCGTTTTTCTCTTCTTTGAACGTGATCTGGATTGTAGCTGATAGCGACGTCTGAACCTGACATCCTCTCTGAGCAGCTACCTTTCCCCTGCTGAAGCAGCTCGCTTCTTTGCTGCTTCTGGATCAACATCTGGAAAGATGTGGAGGATGCGATCCATCGCATTCCCACGAGGATCACGAATTATGAAGGCTCGAAGCTTTTCCCCCTGCCGAGGTTTTGGAGCCAGCAAGTGATGACAAGAGTCCAGGCATGGGTATTCCTCCAAATCCAGGATATCCTTCAGTGAAGTCACGCAGAAGTGTTTATTTATGAAGCACCAAGTCAGGACCAGAGTCGTCTCAAGGACCTGCACACCATAAACATTCCAGCACAGGTCAGGTCATTCAGCCAATCAGTAACAAGTTTCCTATATCAGGAACCCAGCAGGTTGCATCGAGTCACTGACTAGTGTCAGAGTCTTTACAGCAATCCTCATACTAAGCAAGCATGCAGCGACAGTGGAGAGGAAAACTCCCTTTTAACAGGAAGAAACCTCCAGAGAATCCTGGCTCGGTATAAGCAGCCATCCTCCACGACTCACTGGGGATGGAGAAGACAGAGCGCGCACACACACACACACACACACACACAATAATGTGTGATTTCTTAGTAAATATTCTATTAGGTGAGAGATAAACTTTATTGTATTTATCCTAGTGGATCTATAATTAAACAGGTAAACTAGTAGTAGCACATTCAACGTCAAGGAAAGCAAAAAGTTATTATCAGGAGAGGGAGAATGTTTAAGTGGTTAGAAGCAGTGTGCTAGTCGATGGCCCCCTCCATGAGGCCACCACAGCTCAGCAGAACATCGTTGTAGCTTCTTCTGGGGAGAAAAACACTTAGAGAGAAAATAAAGTTAACAGCTGAAATAGCAGGAAATAATACAGTTAAAGAGAAGATTGTAGAAGAAAGCAGTAGAGTGTGGAAAGTGGTCAGTGTATCCTCCAGCAGTCTAAGCCTATAGCAGCATAACTACAGAGTTAACTCTGGATAACCTAGCCTTTTAGATGGAGGCATGTTGGAGGCAGGGCAAGGGAGAGTCGTCTTTGCCGACTGTACACTCCACCTCCCTCTACTCCCCCACTTGTCCAGATTTAGGCTAACATCAGATTTTAACCATAGACCCTATCAAATAAAAATGTTTTAAGCCTATTCTTAAAAGTAGACAAAGTGTCTGCCTCACGGACTAAAGCTGGGAGCTGGTTCCACAGGAGAGGAGCCTGATAACTAAAAGATTAGCCTCCTTATGCTTCCTCGGTGCCCACCAGCTTGGTGTTCTGGTGATGGCTCTGGCCATCCAGGACATTGTTCTGTAAGGATTGACACTTTTGACCGTTGCTTCTTCATCTTAGCTTCTAGGCCCACAGCTCCACCCTGTGGCTGACCGTTCAAGGTGGTTAGTGCATTAGCAGACTGCAAAGAGCTAACGGTGGTGTGGAGCTCCTGGAGAGGTATTTCCATTTTCACCAGCAGAGATTATGTCGCTTTCATAATTTTCTCGACCAAGTCCAGAGAGAGTTGTTGTGTGTCAGCATTAGCATTAGCTATTCTGCTAGCTGCTAGGTCAGCCCACGCTTCAACCCCTCATGCAACTCTCTCATGTAGCTAGAACTTGTATCTCACATGTAGCTCTCTGGTGTAGCTCTCTCATTACACACCAAGAGTTAAACATCACATACGTCATTCAAAACAAATACTACCGCCTGGTTTTTGGGATTAGCTCACTACGGGAAATACCTCCCTGGACCTGCTCCTTTTCTCTTTGTTGATTTATGTGTGTGTGTATGTGACATGGGACAACAGAAGCTCAGGTAGAGCGGGTTGTCCAGTAATCTGAAGGTTGCCGGCTCAAGCCCTGCTCAGTTTCTCGCTGTTGTTGTGTCCTTGGGCAAGACACTTGCCTGCAGGTGGTGGTCGGAGGGGCCGGTGGCTCCTGTGCTCGGCAGCCTCACCTCTGTCAGTGCGCCCCAGCGCAGCTGTGGCTACATCGTAGCTCATCACCATCAGTGTGTGAATGGGTGAATGTTGTGAAGTGCCTCTGGGTGTTGTAGGACCCTGAGAACGCGCTATAAAACTACAGGCCATTTACCGTGTGTGTGTGTGTGTGTGTGTGTGTGTGTGTGTGTG
The DNA here is from genome assembly GCF_043380555.1 of Nothobranchius furzeri. NCBI lineage: Eukaryota > Metazoa > Chordata > Actinopteri > Cyprinodontiformes > Nothobranchiidae > Nothobranchius > Nothobranchius furzeri. The sequence continues at coordinate 101,302,502 of NC_091742.1, read as the reverse complement.
TGTGTGTGTGTGTGTGTGTTTCAGAGGTGAGGCGCTTCACTCGAGGAGACCGAGAGTTTATGACCAGACTGCCTCGCCCCCTGCAGCTCACCTGTGTACACCTGGAGCCTGACTGACCCTACCTGAAGGATTTCAGAATAAAAGCTTGACTCTTCACTATTTCCTGTCTTACTTTCTCGTGTTCAGCGTCTTACTGATCAGACGGTGCTAAGACCCAAACGCAGGTGTTGTTCAGATAACTCAGGATTCTGTCACTGCTGGTTCCTTCATCCTGTAGTAGTCCGCCTCTTCTCGTGTTCCTATAAACGCTCCAGATGAACAGACCTGGGTCCTCCGACCCGACCCGACCTCACCCAGCAGATTAATTATGCTGAGTCAGGTTCAGAGAACAGAGGAGACGAGCGTCCATCCTGGGGGCGTGACATCCCTGATGCTGCTGTCCATGGTGCTGATTGTTAACCTGAATCCTGAGCTGGGTCGCCAAACTGAATCAGGCATTAAAATGATCATGACACGTCATTCTTCTTCATAAGTGGTTGTATTTGTGTACAGGCCAAGTCGTTTGGTTCTGAATAAAGAGTAGAACTATGTGTGTGTGTGTGTGTGGAGGGGGGTCATTATTCATTATTAGACCTGCTCCCTGACCTCCACCAGACCAGTGACTAGGGTTAATTTACATCTATTTAATGAACATAAGACATGAGATTCCACAGTAAATATGAAATCGATCTTATGGATCTTTGGGTACTTTTAACCAGAAGATTGGACCTTTTTATTGCAGGGATTACGTAAAAATATTAACTGAGAGACAACAGAAGAGAGTCACCTTTAAAACGTTAAGAAGATTTATTTCTAAACAATTTTAAACAAGACTAACTCTAAACTCTAAGTGATGAATGGATCTTGGTGTGAATGAGACGTGAGATGAATGGTGTATGTGTGAGTGGTGATGTCATCAGAACTCTCGTATCCGGAGAAGCAAGTCTGAGTGATGTTGTGATGTTTTGCTTTTGCTATGATCGGAGTTTCATGAACACATGAGACGCCATGTTGTTGCTCCACACATACCCTTCAGATGAGACCTCCGTACAGATCCAGAATGGCAGGTCCTCGGACCCCCCTTTGGCACCGGAGCCGATGAAACAGCGTCAGCAGTACGACAGACTAGTCTTTGGATTGTCTCCAGGTAAAAAGCGACAGTTGGTTGACAGCGTCAGATGGACCCGGAGGGTCAGTGAGTTCAGCTTTTATTCTGAAAGGAACCATTGCTTGGTTGGTAAAATGCAACAGATTTTATCCAGCTTGTTGGTTCTTTGCTTAAAAAGGAAGTCCGGATGGCCGGTCCGATACTTCTCTTAGAATGCAGTGAACTGCCCTAAGATGGTGTGGGGACTGTTTTTATTAATCTGGATGTTTTGATTTCTGGTCGAATCAAAGTTGGGACAGATCTATAAACACCACAGAGACTATGCCACGCTTCAGAAAGGAAGGTTCTGATTGGATCAGTAACAGCAAAGTGTCATGCGTTTACATTACGTGTGATCAGCATGTCTAGTGCAGCTAGACTAAAGTCATATTACTTATTACAACATATTAATCATAACATTGTCATTTCACAGATCTGTCAACATTATATTATTGACTAACACTTTGATTCAATTCAATTCAAGTTTACTTATATAGCGCCAAGTCACGACCAGAGTCGTCTCAAGGCACTTCACATAATAAACATTCCAATTCAGGTTAGTTCATTAAGCCAATCAGAAATAATGTTTCCTATATAAGGAACCCAGCAAATTGCATCAAGTCGCTGACTAGTGTCAGTGACTATACAGCAATCCTCATACTAAGCAAGCATGCAGCGACAGTGGAGAGGAAAACTCCCTTTTAACAGGAAGAAACCTCCAGAGAATCCTGGCTCAGTATAAGCAGCCATCCTCCACGACTCACTGGGGATGGAGAAGACAGAGCACACACACACACACACACCACGCACGCACACACACACACACACAGTAGTGTTTCTACGGTTACATTGTGATTACTTAGTAAATATTCTATTTGGTGAGATGAACTTTTTTGTATTTATCCTAGTGAATCTATAATTAAACGGGTAAACTAGCAGTAGCACATCCAACGTCAATGAGAGTAAAAAGTTATTATCAGGAGAGAATGTTTAAGTGGTTAGCAGCAGTGTGCTAGTCGATGGCCCCCTCCATGAGGCCACCACAGCTCAGCAGAACATCGTTGTAGCTTCTTCTGGGGAGAAAAACACTTAGAGAGAAAATAAAGTTAACAGCTGAAATAGCAGGAAATAATACAGTTAAAGAGCAGATTGTAGAAGAAAGCAGTAGTGTGGAAAGTGGTCAGTGTGTCCTCCAGCAGTCTAAGCCTATAGCAGCATAACTACAGAGATAACTCTGGATAATCTATCCTATTTAGATGGAGGCAGGGCAAGGGAGAGCCGTCTTTACCGACTGTACACTCCACCTCCCTCTAATCCCCCACTTGTCCAGATTTGGGCTAACATCAGATTTTAACCATAGGCCCTATCAAATAAAAATGTTTTAAGCCTATTCTTAAAAGTAGACAAGGTGTCTGCCTCACGGACTAAAGCTGGGAGCTGGTTCCACAGGAGAGGAGCCTGATAACTAAAAGATCTGCCTCCCATCCTAATTTTAGATATTCTAGGAACCACCAGTAAACCTGCAGTCTGAGAGCAAAGTGCTCGGTTAGGAACGTATGGAACAATCAGATCACTGATGTATGATGGAGCTTGATTATTAAGAGCTTTATATGTGAGAAGAAGGATCTTAAAATCTATTCTGAATTTAACAGGTAGCCAATGTAGGGAAGCTAAGACAGGAGAGATATGATCTCTCTTTTTAATTCTCATCAGAACTCTAGCTGCAGCATTTTGGACAAGCTGAAGACTTTTAACTACATTCTGTGGACTTCCTGAGAGTAATGGATTACAGTAATCCAGTCCTGATGTAATTAATGCATGAACTAGTTTTTCAGCATCACTCCTGGAAAGGATGCTTCTAATCTTAGCAATATTCCGAAGGTGGAAAAAGGAAATCCTACAAACTTGTGAAACCTGGGATTTGAATGACATGTCCTGGTCAAAGATAACACCAAGGTTCCTTACTTTGTTCTCGGAGATTAATGTAATGCCATTCAGGTCAGGTGATTGGCTAAGCAATTTCCTTTTCTGGATTTCTGGTCCAAAGATGAGAACTTCCGTCTTGTCTTGATTTAAAAGCAAAAAGTTTAGAGTCATCCAGTTTTTAATGTCCTCAAGACAAGCCTGTAATCTACCCAACCGATTAGGTTCATCAGGGTGTCTTTGATTAGCTTTATTAAAAAGAAAGAGTTCTTTGTCTTCATTATTCTCTTGGACTGGAAAGGAAGCAGTGTAGAAGCAAATGCATGACCTTGAGGCAGTCTCATGCAGACTAGTTCTTGCTGAGGAGAGAGGGGGGAAATTACTTTTAGGTGGAAAACAGTCATTTCATTCCGTTACACCAGACAGACGAAGTCCGGGTCCCTGACCTCCACCAGACCAGACAGACGAAGACCTGGTCCCTGACCTCCACCAGACCAGACAGACGAAGACCTGGTCCCTGACCTCCACCAGACCAGACAGACGAAGACCTGGTCCCTGACCTCCACCAGACCAGACAGACGAAGACCTGGTCCCTGACCTCCACCAGACCAGACAGACGAAGACCTGGTCCCTGACCTCCACCAGACCAGACAGACGAAGACCTGGTCCCTGACCTCCACCAGACCAGACAGAGGAAGTCCTGGCCCCTGACCTCCACCAGACCAGACAGACGAAGACCTGGTCCCTGACCTCCACCAGACCAGACAGATGAAGACCTGGTCCCTGACCTCCACCAGACCAGACAGACGAAGACCTGGTCCCTGACCTCCACCAGACCAGACAGACGAAGACCTGGTCCCTGACCTCCAACAGACCTGACAGAGGAAGTCCTGGTCCCTGACCTCCACCAGACAGATGAAGACCTGGTCCCTGACCTCCACCAGACCAGACAGACGAAGACCTGGTCCCTGACCTCCACCAGACCAGACAGACGAAGACCTGGTCCCTGACCTCCACCAGACCAGACAGACGAAGACCTGGTCCCTGACCTCCAACAGACCTGACAGAGGAAGTCCTGGTCCCTGACCTCCACCAGACCAGACAGATGAAGACCTGGTCCCTGACCTCCACCAGACCTGACAGAGGAAGTCCTGGTCCCTGACCTCCACCAGACAGATGAAGACCTGGTCCCTGACCTCCACCAGACCAGACAGACGAAGACCTGGTCCCTGACCTCCACCAGACCAGACAGACGAAGACCTGGTCCCTGACCTCCACCAGACCAGACAGACGAAGACCTGGCCCCTGACCTCCAACAGACCTGACAGAGGAAGTCCTGGTCCCTGACCTCCACCAGACAGATGAAGACCTGGTCCCTGACCTCCACCAGACCAGACAGATGAAGACCTGGTCCCTGACCTCCACCAGACCAGACAGACGAAGACCTGGTCCCTGACCTCCACCAGACCAGACAGACGAAGACCTGGTCCCTGACCTCCACCAGACCAGACAGACGAAGACCTGGTCCCTGACCTCCACCAGACCAGACAGACGAAGACCTGGCCCCTGACCTCCAACAGACCTGACAGAGGAAGTCCTGGTCCCTGACCTCCACCAGACCAGACAGACGAAGACCTGGTCCCTGACCTCCACCAGACCAGACAGACGAAGACCTGGCCCCTGACCTCCACCAGACCTGACAGAGGAAATCCTGGTCCCTGACCTCCACCAGAGAGATGAAGACCTGGTCCCTTACCTCCAGCAGACCTGACAGAGGAAGTCCTGGTCCCTGACCTCCACCAGACAGATGAAGACCTGGTCCCTGACCTCCACCAGACCTGACAGAGGAAGTCCTGGTCCCTGACCTCCACCAGACCAGACAGAGGAAGTCCTGGTCCCTGACCTCCACCAGACCTGACAGAGGAAGTCCTGGTCCCTGACCTCCACCAGACAGATGAAGACCTGGTCCCTGACCTCCACCAGACCTGACAGAGGAAGTCCTGGTCCCTGACCTCCACCAGACCAGACAGACGAAGACCTGGTCCCTGACCTCCACCAGACAGAGGAAGTCCTGGTCCCTGACCTCCACCAGACCTGACAGAGGAAGTCCTGGTCCCTGACCTCCACCAGACCAGACAGACGAAGACCTGGTCCCTGACCTCCACCAGACCAGACAGAGGAAGTCCTGGTCCCTGACCTCCACCAGAGAGATGAAGACCTGGTCCCTGACCTCCACCCGACCAGACAGATGAAGACCTGGTCCCTGACCTCCACCAGACCAGACAGATGAAGACCTGGTCCCTGACCTCCACCAGACCAGACAGATGAAGACCTGGTCCCTGACCTCCACCAGACAGATGAAGACCTGGTCCCTGACCTCCACCAGACCAGACAGACGAAGACCTGGTCCCTGACCTCCACCAGACCAGACAGATGAAGACCTGGTCCCTGACCTCCACCAGACCAGACAGACGAAGACCTGGTCCCTGACCTCCACCAGACCAGACAGACGAAGACCTGGCACCTGACCTCCAACAGACCTGACAGAGGAAGTCCTGGTCCCTGACCTCCACCAGACCAGACAGACGAAGACCTGGCCCCTGACCTCCACCAGACCTGACAGAGGAAGTCCTGGTCCCTGACCTCCACCAGACAGATGAAGACCTGGTCCCTGACCTCCACCAGACCAGACAGAGGAAGTCCTGGTCCCTGACCTCCACCAGACCTGACAGAGGAAGTCCTGGTCCCTGACCTCCACCATACAGATGAAGACCTGGTCCCTGACCTCCACCAGACCTGACAGAGGAAGTCCTGGTCCCTGACCTCCACCAGACAGATGAAGACCTGGTCCCTGACCTCCACCAGACCTGACAGAGGAAGTCCTGGTCCCTGACCTCCACCAGACAGATGAAGACGTGGTCCCTGACCTCCACCAGACCTGACAGAGGAAGTCCTGGTCCCTGACCTCCACCAGACCAGACAGAGGAAGTCCTGGTCCCTGACCTCCACCAGACCTGACAGAGGAAGTCCTGGTCCCTGACCTCCACCAGACCTGACAGAGGAAGTCCTGGTCCCTGACCTCCACCAGGCAGATGAAGACCTGGTCCCTGACCTCCACCAGACCAGACAGACGAAGACCTGGTCCCTGACCTCCATCAGACAGAGGAAGTCCTGGTCCCTGACCTCCACCAGACAGATGAAGACCTGGTCCCTGACCTCCACCAGACCAGACAGACGAAGACCTGGTCCCTGACCTCCACCAGACCTGACAGAGGAAGTCCTGGTCCCTGACCTCCACCAGACCAGACAGACGAAGACCTGGTCCCTGACCTCCACCAGACCAGACAGACGAAGACCTGGCCCCTGACCTCCACCAGACCTGACAGAGGAAGTCCTGGTCCCTGACCTCCACCAGACAGATGAAGACCTGGTCCCTGACCTCCACCAGACCAGACAGACGAAGACCTGGTCCCTGACCTCCACCAGACCAGACAGACGAAGACCTGGTCCCTGACCTCCACCAGACCAGACAGACGAAGACCTGGTCCCTGACCTCCACCAGACCAGACAGACGAAGACCTGGTCCCTGACCTCCAACAGACCTGACAGAGGAAGTCCTGGTCCCTGACCTCCACCAGACCAGACAGATGAAGACCTGGTCCCTGACCTCCACCAGACCTGACAGAGGAAGTCCTGGTCCCTGACCTCCACCAGACAGATGAAGACCTGGTCCCTGACCTCCACCAGACCTGACAGAGGAAGTCCTGGTCCCTGACCTCCACCAGACCAGACAGACGAAGACCTGGTCCCTGACCTCCACCAGACCAGACAGAGGAAGTCCTGGTCCCTGACCTCCACCAGACCAGACAGAGGAAGTCCTGGTCCCTGACCTCCACCAGACCAGACAGATGAAGACCTGGTCCCTGACCTCCACCAGACCTGACAGAGGAAGTCCTGGTCCCTGACCTCCACCAGACCAGACAGACGAAGACCTGGTCCCTGACCTCCACCAGACCAGACAGAGGAAGTCCTGGTCCCTGACCTCCACCAGACCAGACAGAGGAAGTCCTGGTCCCTGACCTCCACCAGACCAGACAGATGAAGACCTGGTCCCTGACCTCCACCAGACCAGACAGATGAAGACCTGGTCCCTGACCTCCACCAGACCAGACAGATGAAGAACTGGTCCCTGACCTCCACCAGACAGATGAAGACCTGGTCCCTGACCTCCACCAGACCTGACAGAGGAAGTCCTGGTCCCTTACCTCCACCAGACCAGACAGATGAAGACCTGGTCCCTGACCTCCACCAGACCAGACAGATGAAGACCTGGTCCCTGACCTCCACCAGACCAGACAGATGAAGACCTGGTCCCTGACCTCCACCAGACCAGACAGATGAAGACCTGGTCCCTGACCTCCACCAGACCTGACAGATGAAGACCTGGTCCCTGACCTCCACCAGACCAGACAGATGAAGACCTGGTCCCTGACCTCCACCAGACCTGACAGAGGAAGTCCTGGTCCCTGACCTCCACCAGACCAGACAGACGAAGACCTGGTCCCTGACCTCCACCAGACCAGACAGAGGAAGTCCTGGTCCCTGACCTCCACCAGACAGATGAAGACCTGGTCCCTGACCTCCACCAGACCAGACAGATTAAGACCTGGTCCCTGACCTCCACCAGACCAGACAGATGAAGACCTGGTCCCTGACCTCCACCAGACAGACGAAGACCTGGTCCCTGACCTCCACCAGACAGACGAAGACGTGGTCCCTGACCTCCACCAGACAGACGAAGACGTGGTCCCTGACCTCCACCAGACAGACGAAGACGTGGTCCCTGACCTCCACCAGACAGACGAAGACCTGGTCCCTGACCTCCACCAGACAGACGAAGACCTGGTCCCTGACCTCAACCAGACCAGACAGAGGAAGTCCTGGTCCCTGCCCTCCTCCAGACCAGACGGACGAGGACCTGGTCCCTGACCTCCACCAGACGGACCTCCACCAGACGGACGGACGAGCCGAGGCAGATTTGTGTCCCACAGATAGAAAAGTTGGATCTACATGAATCAGATCTGATAAAGGAGTCTTTGGTCATTTCTAAACAGACCTGGGCTGTTTTTATCTTCTCCAACTGGTTTATACATTCGTTTTTATTCGTATGTTGATGTTGACGTCACTCCTCCCACGTGCACGCGACTGCTTTCCACCCAAGCACGCTCCCAACATCAGCTGTTGTTTGATTGGGCAACAGGAACCCGCCCAGGCCACACAATCGTGCGCATGCGCAGCAGTAGAAGAAGTCTTGTGAAAGTTTGGTAAAGTGTGTGTGGCGGTTCGGACACGGTTCTGCTGCCGGTTCCGGAAGCTTCAGTGTCAGAGAATCCGCCAGGAGAAGGCACCGGGACCTCGCTGCGACCACAGCCGCCTTCAGGAGCTCCACAGCCGGTATGAAGATCGAGTTCGCCCCGCTGAACATCCCGATGCGGAGGAGGCTGCAGACGGCCGCGGTGCTGCAGTGGGTCTTCTCCTTCCTGGCTCTGGGTGAGCTCACCTGCTGCTGCAAACACAGCCTGCGGTTGACACTCAGCATTACGGGGTTGAGTTGGGGGTTCAAGCACCAAGGCGTCCCTGTTGCGGCTGCGCGCGCAGCTGAGGGCTGCAGACAGGTTAAAGTCCTGACCCAGGTCGTTCTTCCACACATTTGGACAGAGGAGAACTAGGGACCCCAGCCCTCCGTTCCTAGGACCATGCTAGCTCCGACTGTCTTTTCTTCCTATGATGTAGGTGTTTGGTGAACTCAAGCCACGCCCCTTAACCTTAGAAGCTCTCTACTGATTTCCCGGTGACCAGCATTCCCACAAAGCTTAAAGTCGGGTAATGAGGTGTTTATTCTGCATGTAGACAGTCAGCAAGACGAGATGTTGTGTCCAGATGTTCGCCTCTCCAGGGCCGGACACAGGCGTGTGGTGACCACTGGTCATCTGTCTCTATCGGGGCCCCCGACCGCTGTGCCAGTGCCACCTGAAAGGTTCCCCTGGGGAGGGTGGTTAGGAGCCGGTCTGTTAAACGTTCTGGAACCTGAAGTTCTTCCAGCTGGTGAAGCTTTTCTAGAGCTGATCATCTCAGACCCACAAGCTCCTGTCCTGCTGGAGGCTGCCAACACTCTGGTCTGGACTCAGTTCCTCACGCAGGGAGGTCCAAGTTGAGGTTCCATCAGACCGGATAGGGCCGTAGACGTGTTTGTAGTTTACTGCAACCTAAAATGTAACATTTCAGCCCAAACCCGTGTTTATAGCTCCATCTTCAGGATGCACAGACCACTGGTCATCCCTAACCCTCTTCTCCAGACGGGGAGCCTTCAGCTCGGGGCGTGCCTGACGCATGTACGTCAGATGCAACGAGCGTTGGAGCTTGCAGCGTTTATGCTTCTGTAGCTTGTCTCTGCTGTGAGTCGATATTCTCCCAGACTGTAGGGGGCGGCATGGGGCTCTACGCCATGCATCCCACACCACACTACAGAAGTAGAAACCAGTCGTTTACAACATTGTTTCACTCTTTTCCGACTGTGACAGCAATTATTAAAAGAAAGAAAACGATCTTTTAAATGGCGCCTCCACTTAAAAATCACGAAAACAAAACAAAGAAAGTGGAAAAAGATCTTTAAAAATGAGAGAAAATGTTCAAAATGAGAAAAAAATAAACAATGTGAATTTTAAATAAAGGAAGGGAAATGAGAATTTATAGGAAAGAGTGAATCTCGGGAAAGGAGGAATAAGAGCAGAACCAGGAGAGGGTGATGATGAAGGTGCCACCAAAGCCTGAACAGGTGAGTTTAAAGGAGACCACTGAGTCCACTGATCTCAGGCTCAGGGGGAGAGAGTTCCAGAGTCTGGGGGCCACAGCAGCAGATGATCTGTCACCTTTGGTCTAGCCCTAACACTGGACCTCAGGGACCTGCTGGGGGTGTAGGGACTAAGAAGATCACCAATGTAAGATGGTGCTTGTCCATGTAAGGCCCTATAGACCAGAACCAGGATCTTGAAATGAACCCTGAAGTTGACTGGCAGCCAGTGAAGCTGGAGGAGAAGCGGGGTGATGTGGGTGTGTTTGGAGGACTTGGTCAGAAGCCGAGCACAGGCGTTCTGAACCACCTGTAGACGGTTCAGGGAGGTTCTGCTCAGACACGTGAAAAGAGAGTTACAGTAGTCTAAGCGTGAGGAGATGAAGGTGTGGAGAACAGCAGGACCAGAACACAACAGTCCCCCTGCATCACTGTGGGTCAGAAGGTCGTTAGACCCTAAGAAGAGCTGTTTCAGTGGAATGTCCTCCAGGATGTCAGAAGGTCCTTTAGGTGCAGCAGATGGACGTGGAGATGGGTTTTCTTCCACAAACGCTCAATTTTTCTGCATTGGCGCTTCAGGCTGCGAAGGCTGTCATTAAACCAGGGAGTAGGATTCTCTGCAGGAACTGATCTGGTTCTGACAGGACAGATGTTGTCCAGAATGGAGAGGCAGTGCTCGTTAAACTGAGAAGTTAAGGAATCTGGGTCGTTATCAGAAGAACAGGGTGGATCAAAAGCAGCAGAACTAACCATACGGCGAGCAGGAGGTGGGGACGCAGAAACTGACAAGTTAAAGAAAATGCAATGGTGATCTGAAATATAAACGTCCTCAGGTCAAACTTCTATTAACAATATTTTGATCACAGTGATCTTTATGGGCTGAATCATAAAGATGTGTATACTTACGAACCCCCGCCGCTACGAGCGCTTGCCAGTCCGTCGTGTTTTGTCACGCAGGATTGTCTGCGTGGTTAGAAAATGTCCTAGGTGCGGAAACTTTGGGCCTTGTGGAGGAGCGTGGTTGCTAAAATGACATCATTTGGCCACGCGTAACTGTGTGGACCTTGCGGACGCGACAAGTGTAAACCAAGCTTCCAAGTCCCACCCATCTACTTCCGGACCATGGGTCTCTGGAAGAATGAACACATGAATGTTTGTGAGTTTTACAGACACGTTCCGATACCAAGAAAGTGCTTACTTATTAACAGGGGTAAAAGTTGTTCTAGGATTTGTGTGAAAATAAGTCCAGGACTACAAATGTGCATCACTAAAGTGATGTCATCGAACCAGACATGGAGAAGAGCAGAGGGACGATGGCTGCAAGCCCTCCCCTCAGGAGGAAAGAACCACCATAAATCTGGCCATGTGGTGGGGGAGGAGATTCTGCGGTGTAGTCGTGACGGGTGTGGTCGAAACACATCATCAGTTTTCTTTTACATTGAATTACAACGTGTGTGTGATCCCGGGTGTAGGGCAAGGCGGATTAGCTCTTTTAGTCCCATTCAGGGACCCATGAGCCGACCGGACAGGGGAGGAGCCTTAGGGTGGCTATGCCAGATGCATGATGGTAAAAGGCCTGCATTTTTAACACCTTCTTAGAGTTTTCTAACCCCCCCCACGGCGCATGACAACATCATCAGTCATTCACCCATTCACACACACATTCTCCCTCCTGGGGTGGGGGGTGCTGTCTATCAGCGCCGTTCTCGGCCCGCCAGGCGATGCCTCCTTTAGGCGTATTTTTCTAACAGGGAGTGTGACTGGAGTAAGACTCCACCCAGGGTGTGACTCACCCTTTAACCTGTTTTACAAATAGTAAAAAAGCATCATTGCCTCCACAGCTCAGGTAACGCCTCACCTGTCTCACTCCAGCTCCTCCCACATCTCAAACTCCTCCCCATTCAGTCTCCCACAACCTCCCAAATCTCATTCACTCCCACCCCCACCTGCCTTCCACTGACTCCTCCCTCACATATATCTCTCTGAGACCTCCTCCCACATCTCTGACTCCTCCCCCACCTCTCCCAGCCCAGTGCTGTCTGGCTGCCTTTGTCCTCATGGCTCTATCTGATTGGTGGATCGTGGCTCTGCTCTATGCTGGTTGGCTGTGGCTGGATTGGGACACACCAACCACCGGGGGTCGGAGGTCACACTTGGTCAGGAACTGGACTGTGTGGGAGTACTTCAGGGACTACTTCCCCCTGACGGTGAGTTCAGGTGTTCTGATCTAATCCAGCTGTTCTAATTGGTTCTGATCCATCTGATTGGTTTCTTCAGCTCATCAAAACTGTTGATCTGGATCCAAAGAAGAACTACATCTTTGGGTTCCACCCTCATGGTGAGACACTCCCCTTACCTGTCTGACTCCCAAGTGTTAACTGTTACCTGTCCTCCAGGTGTTCTGGTCTATAACTGTTACCTGTCCTCCTGTTTCTGGTCTATAACTGTTACCTGTCCTCCAGGTGTTCTGGTCTCTGTTACCTGTCCTCCAGGTGTTCTGGTCTATAACTGTTACCTGTCCTCCAGGTGTTCTGGTCTATAACTGTTACCTGTCCTCCAGGTGTTCTGGTCTATAACTGTTACCTGTCCTCCAGGTGTTCTGATCTATAACTGTTACCTGTTCTCCTGTTTCTGGTCTATAACTGTTACCTGTCCTCCAGGTGTTCTGGTCTATAACTGTTACCTGTTCTCCTGTTTCCGGTCTATAACTGTTACCTGTCCTCCAGGTGTTCTGGTCTATAACTGTTACCTGTCCTCCAGGTGTTCTGGTCTATAACTGTTACCTGTCCTCCAGGTGTTCTGGTCTATAACTGTTACCTGTTCTCCAGGTGTTCTGGTCTATAACTGTTACCTGTCCTCCAGGTGTTCTGGTCTATAACTGTTACCTGTTCTCATGTTTCTGGTCTATAACTGTTACCTGTCCTCCAGGTGTTCTGGTCTATAACTGTTACCTGTCCTCCAGGTGTTCTGGTCTATAACTGTTACCTGTCCTCCAGGTGTTCTGGTCTATAACTGTTACCTGTCCTCCAGGTGTTCTGGTCTATAACTGTTACCTGTCCTCCAGGTGTTCTGGTCTATAACTGTTACCTGTTCTCCTGTTTCCGGTCTATAACTGTTACCTGTCCTCCAGGTGTTCTGGTCTATAACTGTTACCTGTCCTCCAGGTGTTCTGGTCTCTGTTACCTGTCCTCCAGGTGTTCTGGTCTATAACTGTTACCTGTCCTCCAGGTGTTCTGATCTATAACTGTTACCTGTTCTCCTGTTTCTGGTCTATAACTGTTACCTGTCCTCCAGGTGTTCTGGTCTATAACTGTTACCTGTTCTCCTGTTTCCGGTCTATAACTGTTACCTGTCCTCCAGGTGTTCTGGTCTATAACTGTTACCTGTCCTCCAGGTGTTCTGGTCTATAACTGTTACCTGTCCTCCAGGTGTTCTGGTCTATAACTGTTACCTGTTCTCCAGGTGTTCTGGTCTATAACTGTTACCTGTCCTCCAGGTGTTCTGGTCTATAACTGTTACCTGTTCTCCTGTTTCTGGTCTATAACTGTTACCTGTCCTCCAGGTGTTCTGGTCTATAACTGTTACCTGTCCTCCAGGTGTTCTGGTCTATAACTGTTACCTGTCCTCCAGGTGTTCTGGTCTATAACTGTTACCTGTCCTCCAGGTGTTCTGGTCTATAACTGTTACCTGTTCTCCTGTTTCCGGTCTATAACTGTTACCTGTCCTCCAGGTGTTCTGGTCTATAACTGTTACCTGTTCTCCAGGTGTTCTGGTCTATAACTGTTACCTGTCCTCCAGGTGTTCTGGTCTATAACTGTTACCTGTTCTCCTGTTTCTGGTCTATAACTGTTACCTGTCCTCCAGGTGTTCTGGTCTATAACTGTTACCTGTCCTCCAGGTGTTCTGGTCTATAACTGTTACCTGTCCTCCAGGTGTTCTGGTCTATAACTGTTACCTGTCCTCCAGGTGTTCTGGTCTATAACTGTTACCTGTCCTCCAGGTGTTCTGGTCTATAACTGTTACCTGTCCTCCAGGTGTTCTGGTCTATAACTGTTACCTGTTCTCCTGTTTCTGGTCTATAACTGTTACCTGTCCTCCAGGTGTTCTGGTCTATAACTGTTACCTGTCCTCCAGGTGTTCTGGTCTATAACTGTTACCTGTCCTCCAGGTGTTCTGGTCTATAACTGTTACCTGTCCTCCAGGTGTTCTGGTCTATAACTGTTACCTGTCCTCCAGGTGTTCTGGTCTATAACTGTTACCTGTCCTCCAGGTGTTCCGGTCTATAACTGTTACCTGTCCTCCAGCTGTTCTGGTCTATAACTGTTACCTGTTCTCCAGGTGTTCTGGTCTATAACTGTTACCTGTCCTCCAGGTGTTCTGGTCTATAACTGTTACCTGTTCTCCTGTTTCTGGTCTATAACTGTTACCTGTCCTCCAGGTGTTCTGGTCTATAACTGTTACCTGTCCTCCAGGTGTTCTGGTCTATAACTGTTACCTGTTCTCCTGTTTCCGGTCTATAACTGTTACCTGTCCTCCAGGTGTTCTGGTCTATAACTGTTACCTGTCCTCCAGGTGTTCTGGTCTATAACTGTTACCTGTCCTTCAGGTGTTATGGTCTATAACTGTTACCTGTCCTCCAGGTGTTCTGGTCTATAACTGTTATCTGTCCTCCAGGTGTTCTGGTCTATAACTGTTACCTGTTCTCCTGTTTCCGGTCTATAACTGTTACCTGTCCTCCAGGTGTTCTGGTCTATAACTGTTACCTGTCCTCCAGGTGTTCTGGTCTATAACTGTTACCTGTCCTCCAGGTGTTCTGGTCTATAACTGTTACCTGTTCTCCTGTTTCTGGTCTATAACTGTTACATGTCCTCCAGGTGTTCTGGTTTATAACTGTTACCTGTCCTCCAGGTGTTCTGGTCTATAACTGTTACCTGTTCTCCTGTTTCTGGTCTATAACTGTTACCTGTCCTCCAGGTGTTCTGGTCTATAACTGTTACCTGTCCTCCAGGTGTTCTGGTCTATAACTGTTACCTGTCCTCCAGGTGTTCTGGTCTATAACTGTTACCTGTCCTCCAGGTGTTCTGGTCTATAACTGTTACCTGTCCTCCAGGTGTTCTGGTCTATAACTGTTACCTGTTCTCCTGTTTCCGGTCTATAACTGTTACCTGTCCTCCAGGTGTTCTGGTCTATAACTGTTACCTGTTCTCCTGTTTCCGGTCTATAACTGTTACCTGTCCTCCAGGTGTTCTGGTCTATAACTGTTACCTGTTCTCCAGGTGTTCTGGTCTATAACTGTTACCTGTTCTCCTGTTTCTGGTCTATAACTGTTACCTGTTCTCCTGTTTCCGGTCTATAACTGTTACCTGTCCTCCAGGTGTTCTGGTCTATAACTGTTACCTGTCCTCCAGGTGTTCTGGTCTATAACTGTTACCTGTTCTCCTGTTTCCGGTCTATAACTGTTACCTGTCCTCCAGGTGTTCTGGTGTATAACTGTTACCTGTTCTCCAGGTGTTCTGTTCTATAACTGTTACCTGTCCTCCAGGTATTCTGGTCTACAACTGTTACCTGTCCTCCAGGTATTCTGGTCTACAACTGTTACCTGTACTCCAGGTATTCTGGTCTACAACTGTTACCTGTCCTCCAGGTGTTCTGGTCTATAACTGTTACCTGTTCTCCTTTTTCCGGTCTATAACTGTTACCTGTCCTCCAGGTGTTCTGGTCTATAACTGTTACCTGTCCTCCAGGTGTTCTGGTCTATAACTGTTACCTGTTCTCCAGGTGTTCTGGTCTATAACTGTTACCTGTCCTCCAGGTGTTCTGGTCTATAACTGTTACCTGTCCTCCAGGTGTTCTGGTCTATAACTGTTACCTGTCCTCCAGGTGTTCTGGTCTATAACTGTTACCTGTTCTCCTGTTGCCGGTCTATAACTGTTACCTGTCCTCCAGGTGTTCTGGTCTATAACTGTTACCTGTCCTCCAGGTGTTCTGGTCTATAACTGTTACCTGTTCTCCTGTTTCCGGTCTATAACTGTTACCTGTCCTCCAGGTGTTCCGGTCTATAACTGTTACCTGTCCTCCAGGTGTTCTGGTCTATGTTACCTGTCCTCCAGGTGTTCTGGTCTATAACTGTTACCTGTCCTCCAGGTGTTCCGGTCTATAACTGTTACCTGTCCTCCAGGTGTTCCAGTCTATAACTGTTACCTGTTCTCCAGGTGTTCCGGTGTATAACTGTTACCTGCCCTCCAGGTGTTCTGGTCTATAACTGTTACCTGTCCTCCAGGTATTCTGGTCTACAACTGTTACCTGTACTCCAGGTATTCTGGTCTACAACTGTTACCTGTCCTCCAGGTGTTCTGGTCTACAACTGTTACCTGTCCTCCAGGTGTTCCGGTCTATAACTGTTACCTGTCCTCCAGGTGTTCCAGTCTATAACTGTTACCTGTTCTCCAGGTGTTCCGGTGTATAACTGTTACCTGCCCTCCAGGTGTTCTGGTCTATAACTGTTACCTGTTCTCCTGTTTCCGGTCTATAACTGTTACCTGTTCTCCTGTTTCCGGTCTATAACTGTTACCTGTCCTCCAGGTGTTCTGGTCTATAACTGTTACCTGTTCTCCTGTTTCCGGTCTATAACTGTTACCTGTCCTCCAGGTGTTCTGGTCTATAACTGTTACCTGTTCTCCTGTTTCTGGTCTATAACTGTTACCTGTCCTCCAGGTGTTCTGGTCTATAACTGTTACCTGTTCTCCTGTTTCCGGTCTATAACTGTTACCTGTCCTCCAGGTGTTCTGGTCTATAACTGTTACCTGTTCTCCAGGTGTTCTGGTCTATAACTGTTACCTGTCCTCCAGGTGTTCTGGTCTATAACTGTTACATGTTCTCCTGTTTCTGGTCTATAACTGTTACCTGTCCTCCAGGTGTTCTGGTCTATAACTGTTACCTGTCCTCCAGGTGTTCTGGTCTATAACTGTTACCTGTCCTCCAGGTGTTCTGGTCTATAACTGTTACCTGTTCTCCTGTTTCCGGTCTATAACTGTTACCTGTCCTCCAGGTGTTCTGGTCTATAACTGTTACCTGTTCTCCAGGTGTTCTGGTCTATAACTGTTACCTGTTCTCCTGTTTCCGGTCTATAACTGTTACCTGTTCTCCAGGTGTTCTGGTCTATAACTGTTACCTGTTCTCCTGTTTCCGGTCTATAACTGTTACCTGTCCTCCAGGTGTTCTGGTCTATAACTGTTACCTGTTCTCCAGGTGTTCTGGTCTATAACTGTTACCTGTTCTCCAGGTGTTCTGGTCTATAACTGTTACCTGTCCTCCAGGTGTTCTGGTCTATAACTGTTACCTGTCCTCCAGGTGTTCTGGTCTATAACTGTTACCTGTTCTCCTGTTTCCGGTCTATAACTGTTACCTGTCCTCCAGGTGTTCTGGTCTATAACTGTTACCTGTTCTCCTGTTTCCGGTCTATAACTGTTACCTGTCCTCCAGGTGTTCTGGTCTATAACTGTTACCTGTCCTCCAGGTGTTCTGGTCTATAACTGTTACCTGTTCTCCTGTTTCCAGTCTATAACTGTTACCTGTCCTCCAGGTGTTCCGGTCTATAACTGTTACCTGTCCTCCAGGTGTTCTGGTCTATGTTACCTGTCCTCCAGGTGTTCTGGTCTATAACTGTTACCTGTCCTCCAGGTGTTCTGGTCTATAACTGTTACCTGTCCTCCAGGTTTTCTGGTCTACAACTGTTACCTGTCCTCCAGGTATTCTGGTCTACAACTGTTACCTGTCCTCCAGGTATTCTGGTCTACAACTGTTACCTGTCCTCCAGGTATTCTGGTCTACAACTGTTACCTGTCCTCCAGGTATTCTGGTCTACAACTGTTACCTGTCCTCCAGGTGTTCCGGTCTATAACTGTTACCTGTCCTCCAGGTGTTCCGGTCTATAACTGTTACCTGTTCTCCAGGTGTTCCGGTGTATAACTCTTACCTGCCCTCCAGGTGTTCTGGTCTATAACTGTTACCTGTCCTCCAGGTGTTCTGGTCTATAACTGTTACCTGTTCTCCTGTTTCCGGTCTATAACTGTTACCTGTCCTCCAGGTGTTCCGGTCTATAACTGTTACCTGTCCTCCAGGTGTTCTGGTCTATGTTACCTGTCCTCCAGGTGTTCTGGTCTATAACTGTTACCTGTCCTCCAGGTGTTCCGGTCTATAACTATTACCTGTCCTCCAGGTTTTCTGGTCTACAACTGTTACCTGTCCTCCAGGTATTCTGGTCTACAACTGTTACCTGTCCTCCAGGTGTTCTGGTCTACAACTGTTACCTGTCCTCCAGGTATTCTGCTCTACAACTGTTACCTGTCCTCCAGGTGTTCCGGTCTATAACTGTTACCTGTCCTCCAGGTGTTCCGGTCTATAACTGTTACCTGTTCTCCAGGTGTTCCGGTCTATAACTGTTACCTGCCCTCCAGGTGTTCCGGTGTATAACTGTTACCTGCCCTCCAGGTGTTCCGGTCTATAACTGTTACCTGTCCTCCAGGTGTTCTGGTTGCAGGTGCGTTTGGGAACTTCTGCACGGAGGCGACAGGTTTCTCTCGTCTGTTTCCTGGTCTGAGGTCTCACCTGCTGATGCTGCCGTTCTGGTTCAGAGTCCCGTTCTTCAGAGACTACATCATGTGTGGAGGTACACTGGTTTTGGTTCTACTACCATCTACCTGTGCTTGGTAGCACCTTCACCAGCAGTTGCTGGAGGGTTCTGTTTGGACCTCCTAACCTCCTGAGGTGGATCTCTGCAGGAGTTTAGGTGCAGATCTGGACCTAGTGTCTTCAGAGCAAGTGTCACCAACTCCAGTCCTCGAGGGCTGTTTCCTGCTCTACCACACCTGGATGTAGTAACTGAGTCCTCTCTACCTCCTTAACTCTTCACAGGCCTGTTAGTTACTCAATCATTTCAACCAGGTGTGCAGGAGCAAAGAAACAGCTAACGTGTGCAGGATGGTAGCCCTCGAGCACCGGAGCTGGTGACCCCTGCTTTTTAGAGACCTTTGTTTAGACCTCTTTCAGACCCGTTTCCGCAGCTCTGGTCTGGGTCTTCATCAGTGTGAACTTTGATCTGATTTGCTGTTGGAGACCAGCCACAGGTCTGGTGGATCTGGATCATGTGACCTGAGTTTCATCAGAGTTTCTGGATCAGGGTTCAGGTCTGGACTCGGTGTCTCAACCAGTGTAACGAGGCTGGAGGTCAGAGCAGGAGTCTGCTTCAGCCAGCCCTCTGATTGGCTGGTGATGAAGCATCAGTTCACCCAAAGCTGTGATGTTTATGCTGGAGCTGTGCCAAAACCCAAATGTTCACCTGGGTACTGAACATTAGGGTCAGAGCAGAATTATGGTTCAGTGTCACTTAGACGCTCCTCAGTTCAGTCTATTTATAAAGCGCCAAGTCAGGACCAGAGTCGTCTCAAGGACCTG